>NC_084628.1:42717845-42907845 GCF_033978795.1 Nerophis ophidion | reverse complement strand
TAATTAATGTACATCAGAGCTATTCAATTTTTTTAAATTTTTTTTGCAGTTAGTGTATTAGATTCTGCAACCAGTGTTAGTTCCCACTACGCAATATCTGAAGAGCATGGAAAAAAGCATTTGACTGTGGTGTAGTCTGCATGTGACAAATAAACTTGAACCTTGTACTTAACAGCTCATACTGTCTTGACTCTTTAGGATCTCTTTGTGCTGCTAGACCTTCTCGGTGGTCCTGATCCACTGATTGTAAACCACTTTGACAACACGGCACGCTGGTTTGACCGTCTGATCGCTGCAGGTAAGAGTGGAGACAACAGACATGAGGGACAAAAGTGTAATTGGAGAGTAGGATAATATAAATATTGATTTTTACAGAGAGGCGCCTCCATCGGCAGGGTCTGCTGGCGTCGCACCCCTTGGAGCAGACCTACTTCAGAAAGGACATCTTCTTTGGAGCTGTTCAGGATGACCACATACCGTTCCTCCATAGAGGTGACTGTCATTCTTTACTTCCCCAATTTTTCTAAAATCATTGAAAAACTGTTCACTAACAGATTAGAGAGTTTCACAAACCAAAAATAGAATACTCGCTGAGAACCAATATGGATACAGAGCTAATGTTTAACTTCGATGGCTTTAATTGAAATGACCAATGCAATAGATAATAACAAATGTGCGGCAGCAGTGTTTGTAGCGGCGAACAGCTGTCTCGTCAACTGAGGCGCAAGTTTGCAATCGCGGCGGCTTGGCAACCAGCAAAACCCCACTTAATAAAATTGTATTTTATGTATGGTAGAGCACATTCACACCTACCTAGGCAACCCCAGGTAGATGTTTATAATTTGGTATTTGTCGGCCTATATGATCAGAGCCAATCTATTTACGTTCACGAGCGCTATAGCGCAGCGCACTCCAGGCTCCCGTCTCTCATCTGCTGGTGCGCAAGCCCCCAGTAATTAGTCAGCTGTGTTAAATTAAGGAGTACAAAAGACGCCACCGCAGCGCAGTCCAAAAAGGTTTAGTTCCTTGCAGAGAGTTGTGCCAAAACCAAAAGCTGAACGGACGGCCGTTTTTTCACCTAAAGACTGCTAAAGACTACTAAAAAAAAACTGCTAAAAAGAAACAAGAAGCAGTTTCTTCGTTTGGAGAAACTGTTGCAAACTAAAGGAAAAATAAAAGGAAATAATTAACAACAGTCTGGTCTTTTGAGTGAAATCCAGAAGTCCCATTCAGCATTGGTACATCCTTTCAAGTGTTGGATAAGCGCAGCATAAAAGCAAAACACTCGACAGTGTTGATGGATCTAACAAAAGCATTTGACACAATTAATCACAATATTTAAATCAAAAGCTAAAACGATATGGCATCAGAGGGTTAGTCTTAAACTGGATTAGAAGTTATTTAATGAATAGGAAACAATACGTGAAGCTAGGCGAACACACGTTTACAACACTAATTATATCCTGTGGTGTACCTCAGGGATCAATACTAGGACCACATTTGTTTAATCTCTATATAAGTGACATTATTAAAGTTACAAAAGATTTAAAGTTAGTTTTATTTGCGGACGATGCAACAACAATTTTGTTCAGGGGAGAACACATAGAAGATAATACAAATATTAAGAGAAGAAATGAACAAATTAAAAAGATGGTTTGACAAAAACAGACTATCTTTGAATATCAGTAAAAGTAGAATGAAGCTATTTGGTAACAGTAGAAGGGAAAGTCAAACACAAATACAAATACCGTATTTCCTTGAATTGCCGCAGGGCATATAGTATGCGCCTTCCTTGAATTACTGCCGGGTCAAACTCGCTTCGCAAAATAAGACCTTCTGGAGGAAAGTTCTGTGGTCAGATGAAACAAAAAGTGAGCTGTTTGGCCACAATACCCAGCAATATGTTTGGAGGAGAAACAGTGAGGCTTTTAATCCCAGGAACACCATACCTACTGTCAAGCATGGTGGTGGTAGTATTATGCTCTGGGCCTGTTGTGCTGCCATTGGAACTGCTGCTTTACAGAGAGTAAATGGGACAATGAAAATGGAGGATTAGCTCCAAATTCTTCACTCTATCACAAAAAATTAAGAGTTGTAGAAATGATTGGAAACGCAAGACAGCCATGACATTATGTTCTTTACAAGTGTATGTAAACTTTTGATCGTGACTGTATATACATATTTTAATTTTATTTTAGTATAATTATTTAGTTTTTAACTGCTACGTCAAACAGCTGGCTGGCAGTGAAGGTGAAATAATATGTCCTCCATGAAAAATGAAACTATATTTTCTTCTCCAATTTATTCATGGTTAGCTTACCACAGATCACGTCTCGGCCACCACACACCGCTTCCTACTTCCTCACACTTTTTCCACTCACCAGTCAGAACTTCGCTTGTATGCATTCATGGCCCTGTAGAAAGTGGGAGAATCTTCTCAAAGATGCACATTTCCAACACTCAAGAAAGGGAGCCACAACGAGAACTCTGGGTTGCCAACCACGACCCGATCTACACAATACAAGAGCTGTATCAAGTGTGTTGGCCAAGATTCAGATTCAATTTCAGATATTATCAATTTGCTTTTTAAATGTGTTTTTTTACTTAAGTTCCTGATATTTTGGTCTTGGCAATAAAAGCGATTCTAATTCAGTCTTTTCAAAAGCCTTACTGGCAAGACTCTGTAACTTTAATGCCTATGAGACGTTTCTCGGTCCAAACCCCTTTTTTTTTTTTTTGTACATTCAGGCGTTCCCGTGCTCCACGTCATTGCCACGCCCTTCCCAAAGTTCTGGCATACGCTGGACGACACGGAGGAAAACATGCATCGACCCACTGTGGAGAACCTGACCAAGATCATGGCGGTGTTTCTGGCGGAATACCTTGGCCTGTGAAATAACTCGTGACTTACTTCTTTCGACGTTCCCGTCAGCCTCTAAAGGTACGCTCCGCCCGCACTGGAGGAGAAAAATGAAGCCTCACAGGAGGTTTACAAAGACTTATACAGCGTCAAGTACTACCTGGTCTTCATTTGTTACTGGGGTAAACACTCTTGAGATGTTTAGACTGTTGTGTTTCCTGCAAAATGTCAAAAACACTGAAAAACATACAGAAGACATTTTCCTGCACTTTAACACGCGGAAGAAGCGCAACTGTGAAAGTTCCAGCTTGTTACATTTAATTCCCTTTTATGATACCTAATGTGTGTTTACAGTCAACCTGCAGTGCCTAATAAGTGAGGTTTTGACAATGTTTTTCTACTGTAAGTTGCCTTTTTGTGGAGAAAGTCTTTGGTCGTCTATTTAACAGGAGTGTTCCTTACTAAAAATGAGTCTAAAGATAGGTAGTAGTGTCCCAATCTGATATTGATATCGCTCCGATATCAGCCAAAAAAACAAACATGGCATGTAAAACCTGTGATATAAGGTCCGATACAAGCAGCAGTGCAGCGTGTTTGCCTGTGCAAGGCTGGACAGTCAGTTAATATCCTAATGTCCTCCAATCAGCTCACATTTCATCTTGTATTTTAGTGCAGTCATTTGGAAAAGATAAACATTGGCAATTATTTTGACTCAGGGGGGCCAAATTTAGAGAGAAAAAATGTGTCAGGGGGCCAAGTCATACCAAAGACTATTAAAATGGGAGCAGTTACCTCCCAGCTTGGCACTCAGCGTCAAGGGTTGGAATTGGGGGTTAAATCACCTCGCCTTCCAGGGGTGATCAAGGGTGATGGGTCAAATGCAGAGAATAATTTCGCAACACCTCGTGTGTGTGTGTGACAATCATTGCTACTTTATCTATTTTAGGAACACTATTAGAAAACCTCACAATAATGTCTGATTGAATGCTAAAAACATTATGACAGACCCCCTTAATTTAAAACCTCTTAAGGCCCAAGCTGTTGGTTTGCATGCTTGTTTTATTTCTCTTTGCTATTTGGGCTGATTAGACCCTGATTAGAATAAAAACTAAGAATCATCTTTTTATATGATGTACTTAGTCCATAAGTACACAAACGTGTACTTCATGTTTAGTGACATGCTAATTTGTATTTTTACACTTTTTTTTTCCAAAATTCCATTGTATGTTATAGTCTTCTGACGCCACCAGATGGCATTAAAGTGTCCACATAAGCGGCCACAAGACCCCAATTCAGGAGTGTACACAATTTTGGAAATAAGCTTAAAGGTGCCGTCCACATATGTGGCCACTAAGCCTTCAGAGGTAAATAGGAATGAAATTTTACATTTTTTTTACTGAGTGCGACACCCAGAATGTACATGAAAATAAAGAATGCGGGATTTACAATTTTAACTATGAAGGATAAAACACTCCATCCACATATTTTACAATTGAGCGAAACACAACAAAAATGCAACAAACAGTAAAATATGAACGTGAAGGGTAAAAAAAAAAAATAGCAACCTACAATGTAGTATATGTGATATATCACTTTAGAACTTTTGTTGTAAAAATGTCCTTCCGCATCTGTCCCTGACACCCACACTTCAGGCTCTGGAAACACTCTGTGGAAACACTCCACACCCACACTGCTTGGTGCCTCGTCTAATTAGTTACCAAGGTAACTAATTAGATGAGCGTAGTAACTAATTAGATGAGCGTAGTAACGAATTAGATGAGCATAGTAACTAATTAGATGACCATTGTAACTAATTAGATGAGCATAGTAACTAATTAGATGACCATAGTAACTCATTAGATGAGCGTAGTAACTAATTAGATGAGCGTAGTAACGAATTAGATGAGCATAGTAACTAATTAGATGAGCGTAGTAACTAATTAGATGAGCGTAGTAACTAATTAGATGACCATAGTAACTAGTATATCATGCAGATTTCAAGCATGGAAAGACTTAGTATAGTTGAAAACTTACGGTCATTAGAAAACATGAGTGCGCATCATAATGGCAGCTACACTTTCCATCTTAAAGATCTACAAAAATTATTTGGGAATGTCCGGCGACAAATTGACCCTAATTTTCCTAGGTCTGTGCTAGGCTATAGGCGACAAATAGCTAGCCACTACACAGCAGCTAAGCACAGAGGCCAGACATGTCCTTAGAGCAGACTATTTGAGCTAAAAACACCATATTTGTCAATATAAACGTATCAAATTACTACTGTTAAAGTTAATTTCCCAACAATAGTCACACACACACTAGGTGGGGGTGAGATTATCTTCTGCATTTGACCCATCCCCTTGTTCACCCCCCCTGGGAGGTGTTTGGAGCAGTGAGCAGCAGCGGTGGCCACGCTCAAGAATCATTTTGGTGATCACTGCTGCTTATATACATATACAAAGTCTCCCAGGCAGGAGCGCATTAGAAAGTATCCAGTAACTACGTGTCCGCATCATTCCAACTAACTGCAACCTCTGACCTAAATGTAATGATTTGTGACCACTAGGTGTCGCCGTGAAGCAAATTAGCACCACTTCAGAAGCATAAAACAGTCATAAGGTTGGTGTTTTTTATAGTACCGTTGTTCTGAGTTGATGAAACCATTTCTAACATTCCTCACTACAAAATAGTACAAGTGTGTACTGCTATCGTATCCGATTAATATCAGTATCGGCCAGTACTCTTTTTAAAACATCAGAACACTCCTGTTAAAGGATGACTAATCCAAGCTTATTCTGAATGACTTTATGACTATATTAGACATTCAGTCTGGCACAGCATGTGACATTTATAGATATCCGATAATGGCTTTTTTGCCGATATCGGATATTCCGATATTGTCCAACTCTTAATTACCAATTCCGATATCAACCGATACCAATATAAACAGTCATGGAATCAACACATCATTATGCCTAATTTTGTTGCGATGCCCCACTGGATGCATTGGACAATGTAGCAAGGTTTTTCAAAATAAAGTTATGGAAAACAAAGCCAACATGGCACTGCCATATTTATTATTGAAGTCACAGAGTGCATTATTTTGTTTAACATGCCTCAAAACAGCAGCTTGGAATATGGGACATGCTCTCCCTGAGAGACCATGAGGAGGTTGAGGTGGGCGGGGGGTGTATATTGTAGCATCCCGGAAGTGTTAGTGCTGCAAGGGCTTCTGGGTATTTGTTTTGTTGTGTTTGTCATTCTTGTGTTGGTGTGGGTTCACAGTGTGGCGCATATTTGTAACAGTGTTAAAGTTGTTTAAACGACCACCCTCAGCTGTTGACCAAGTATGCGATGCATTCACTTGTGTGAAAAGTAAGGGTGTGACAGTACGTGTATTTATATTGTACCATTTCTGTATGGGGGTTTCGGTTCGGTGCGGAGGCGTACCGAACGAGTTTCCACACGGACATATTAAGTAGCGTAAACAATACTCAAAATGCTTTTGCTAGCATGCTAGCAAAAGAGGACATGTCCGGTGCTTGCAGCAATCAGGCTCGATTAGACTAACCATACGTCCGTCCTCTTTTGCGGGGCTGTCACCGATCAGGCTCGATTAGACTGACCGTACGTCCTCTTTTCACCGGACGTCCTCTTTTGCGGGGCTGTCAGGGCGGAGTTTCTTAAATGCCTCAAATGTCCGGCATTTTGAGTTATGGTTGCGTGTATTAACAATGTGCGTTCAGGGATAAGAAGGGGTAAAAAAAACATTGTGCGGGCAGAAAGTGAGAAAGTTATGATAAACGCGCATGCGTCTCCAGGCTCTCCTTTTTATCCATTGATTTATCAGATTTAATTTTTTCTTATCTATGGCAGTGGTGTCAAAAGTGTGCCCCGGAGGCCATTTGCGGCCCACAGCTAATGTTTTAAAGGACCATGGCACATTCTAAAAATACTATTAAAATAAACAAAAACATATAGAAAGTTAAATAAAAAAGCTCGAAGGTTAAATGTAATTTAGAAAAAGTTGCAATGTTGACTAATAAAACATAGCTGTTTTTTTTCTTTCAAACTGTCTCTGCTCAAAACATAATATTGAATCAAAATCAATGTTATTATGAATTATTGACCTATTCAAGGTTCCTATTACTTCACATCAAATATTCCACTAAGAAAAATATTTTTGGTGGAATATTTTGTAAATTTGGTAAATAAATAACCAAACAAATTATATTTTGTTGTTTTCTTACTCTACCGAAAATGAACCGAACCGTGACCTCTGAACCAAGGTACGTACCGAACCGGAATTTTTGTGTACCGTTACACTCCTGGTGAAAAGCCGTATATATTATGTGATGGGGCCGGCACGGAAAGGCAGTGCCTTTAAGGCACGCCCCCAATATTGTTGTCCGGGTGGTAATCGGGAGAATGGTTGCCCCGGGAGATTTTCAAGAGGGGCACTGAAATTCGGGAGTCTCCCGGGGAAAATGGGGAGGGTTGGCAAGTATGACTGGGAGACGCAACCGCTCTGTACCTCTCCCTACGTCCGTGTACCACTCCGTACAGCGGCGTTTTAAAAAGTCATACATTTTACTTTTTGAAACCGATACCGATAAAGCACTTTACGTTGAGCAAACAACCTCAAAGTACCACTGGAAAAAAAAAAGTAATAATAATAATAATAAAAATATAATAAAAATAAATAATTATAAAACTAGAAACAGCCCAATAGCTAGAACCAGCATGCATGTCTATAAAAAGGCTTTTTTTTAAAAGATGTGTTTTTAAGCCTTTTTTAAAAGTATCCACAGTCTGAGGTGCCCTCAGGTGGTCAGGGAGACCGTTCCACAGACTGGGAGCAGCGGAGCAGAAATCCCGGTCTCCCCTAGTTCGTAGCTTTGTCCATGGAGGTTGGAGGAGGCATTTATCGGCCGATAATATCAACGGTCCGATAATATCGCACATCTCTTGTGACATATACAAAATACTTTCTAAATATGCGGCCTTCAGAACACATTCACAGATACAGACTGTAGATCATATAAATGTACTTTATTACATCATCCAGTAATATAAAAAATAGAATGCATTTAATACAATAAAACCAGAAGAAAACAAGTGATCCCTTTTCAACACTATCAAATAGTAATGCATTATCTTTGGTGAAATCAGGAGTCCGGCCTGTGTGAAAACTCCCAGATGACAAATGTGCATTAGCCCCCACAGGCAGGAGTATCAGCAAAGAAATTCGGTAATAAATGGCTCATAACACCAGACCCACGCGAGCATATTTCCCTTTATCCCATCCGTCCTATAAATGCGCAGTACAATTCTTTTAATACATGATTGTCGACGCAATTCTGCGTGATGAAAATGGGGTGACCGCTTTAAAAGGTAATCGCCATTAACATTAACTTGACAGTTTAAAAAAAAAAAAGGAAAATGAATATCATTTCCTATCTGCGTTCCTTTCACATAAACACTGACGGATACATGCATTTTTGGAATAAATGTACAAACATATGCACTAATAAAAACACAAAAAGCCATTCATTAGTGTAACAAAATGGGCTTTTGTGTACCGTAAATGGCTACAAAGATCCACTGCCGACGGTGGAAGGTCACATGACCAAATCTAAATGGAAGCATGCGGTCGTTTTTTAATAGAGGTTTAAATGAAGAAAACAAGGAGGTCACGAGTCCTTCCACGGTCAAAGACAGCATCAACATTGTAATGAAATGGAATAAAATGTGCAAAATATACAAACACAAAACAATGCAACCAAAAGAGTCCATTTGGATTGCAGACAAAACAATATAAGCTTTAATATAAGGCACTTAACAATATTGACACACTGAGCTGAGACCCCACATCCCCATAAGGAGTCTCAGCAAAGGCTTGAGTGTCACGCACCTTCTTTAGGTCAAGCTGGAAAGCTTTCATGAGTGTTTGGAACTTGAGCCACTTCAAAAACATTGCATAGGTGAAAAAAACGGGAATGCAACTGGGCTTTTTTAACTACAAACCCCGTTTCCATATGAGTTGGGAAATTGTGTTAGATGTAAATATAAACAGAATACAATGATTTGCAAATCCTTTTCAACCCATATTCAGTTTAATATGCTACAAAGACAACATATTTGATGTTCAAACTCATAAATGCTATTTTTTTTGCAAATAATCATTAACTTTAGAATTCGATGCCAGCAACACGTGATAAAGAAGTTGGGAAAGGTGGCAATACATACTGATAAAGTTGAGGAATGCTCATCAAACACTTATTTGGAACGTCCCACAGGTGTGCAGGCTAATTGGGAACAGGTGGGTGCCATGATTGGGTATAAAAACATCTTCCCAAAAAATGCTCAGTCTTTCACAAGAAAGGATGGGGCGAGGTACACCCCTTTGTCCACAACTGTGTGAGCAAATAGTCAAAACAGTTTAAGAACAACCTTTCTCAAAGTGCAATTCCAAGAAATTTAGGGATTTCATAATCTACAGTCCATAATATCATCAAAAAGTTCAGAGAATCTGGAGAAATCACTCCACGTAAGCGGCATGGCCGGAAACCAACATTGAATGACCATGACCTTTAAACCCTTAGACGGCACTGTATCAAAATCCGACTTCAATCTCTAAAGGATATCACCACATGGGCTCAGGAACACTTCAGAAAACCACTGTCGCTAAATACAGTTGGTCATTACATCTGTAAGTGCAAATTAAAGCTCTACCATGCAAAGCAAAATACATTCATCAACAACATCCAGAAACGCCGCCGGCTTCTCTGGGCCCGAGATCATCTAAGATGGATTGATGCAAAGTGGAAAAGTGTTCTGTGGTCTGACGAGTCCACATTTCAAATTATTTTTGGAAATATTCAACATCGTGTCATCTGGACCAAAGGGGAAACGAATCATCCAGACTGTTATGGACGCAAAGTTCAAAAGCCAGCATGTGTGATGGTATGGGGGTGCATTAGTGCCCAAGGCATGGGTAACTTACACATCTGTGAAGGCACCATTAATGGTGAACGGTACATACAGGTTTTGGAACAACATATGCTGCCATCTAAGCGCCGTCTTTTTCATGGACACCCCTGCTTATTTCAGCAAGACAATGCCAAGCCACATTCAGCACGTGTTACAACAGCATGTCTCCGTAAAAAAAAGAGTGCGGGTACTTTCCTGGCCCGCCTGCAGTCCAGACCTGTCTCCCATGGAAAATGTGTGGCGCATTATGAATCGTAAAATACCACAGCGGAGACCCCGGACTGTTGAAGGACTGAAGCTCTACATAAAACAAGGATGGGAAAGAATTCCACTTTCAAAGCTTCAACAATTAGTTTCCTCAGTTCCCAAACGTTTGAGTGTTGTTAAAAGAAAAGGTGATGTAACACAGTGGTGAACATGCCCTTTCCCAACCACTTTGGCACCTGTTGCAGCCATGAAATTCTAAGTTAATTATTATTTGCGACAAAAAAAATTAAGTTTATCAGTTTGAACATCAAATATGTTGTCTTTGTAGCATATTCAACTGAATATGGGTTGAAAAGGATTTGCAAATCATTGTATTCTGTTTATATTTACATCTAACACAATTTCCCAACTCATATGGAAACAAGGTTTGTAGAATGCCCCAGATTTGAAAAACGTAGTGTTTGACATGAATATCAGCTTTTACGCTGCTTTTGGAGAACGGCTGGACGGCAATACTCCACCTTTTTCGAGGTAGCATTAGAGGCGGGCTCGTGTTTGCGTCAAAGGGGAGGCAGTTGTGTTGCTGTCCGACAACTATTTTACACGCCACGCTTTGATTGTGAGATGGTTTTCTGTGTAAAAGGCAAGAGCTGCTAACTATTGCTATTTTGCAGGATAGAGCCCGTATTTCTCCCATTTCATGCACCATGGGATGTAAACACACCCGTGATAGTGTTCGGTGAGGCGTGCAAAATACATCTCCGTTAATCGCGTTCGACACAACAGCAAAACGAGGCTTGCGCTTTCACGCAGGCGCCGTCACACTTCTGTTGTCGTTTGTATAAAAGGAGCGTGTGTAAAAAGTGTGACTCCCCCCCACTCCCTGGTAGTGGAACATCTTACAAAACAAACATGGCAAGTCAGCTAATTGAAGACCTGTGCCTTTCCCAGATGCTCTGAAGAATAGTTCCTGTGGTGGATCCCAGACTAACTACTAATGTACTTCACACATCCTTTTGTGCAAGTCATTGTCTGCGCCAGCTCACAGATCCTTGCACAATATCGTACAAAAGTGAGACCACCGTCCCTTTGCATTACAGCAGGGGTGTCCAAAGTGCGGCCCGCGGGTCATTTTTTTAACAGCCCCACGGCACATTTTAAGAATACAATTGAAAAAAATTCAAAACATAAGTGGTATAAAAGAGCAAACGGGTGAAATGAAACAAGAAATTGTTGCAATCCTTACTCTAATAACCCAAAGCTGCCATGCAGGCTGTTTCTTTCTTTAAAAAATAATAATGAATCAAAATCAATGTCATTTTGAATTATTGACCTATTCAAGGCTTCAATTACATCACATTAAAAATTTTGAGATAATTTTTGGGGAAAATGTTGCATATTTTGTGTTTTGCCATATAAAAAAACTGAGCTGTTTTTTTTAAAGAAGGGCCTAAAACAAACAAACAAAACAAACAATAACACTTAAAATTGACGGATATATCTGAAGTTGATCTCAAGATTATTGTGCTAAAAGTAAACAGTAAAAAAATTTATAATTTATTTTTGAACACTTTAATAAGTAGGACACTTTTGGATCCCCAATTATTTTAGTGTGATTTGTTTCTAAGTGTCATTGCTCAAATAATAATAATGAATCAAAATCCAAAATTAAGGCTCCAATTATTATACAATCTCAAATATTCCACCTAAAAAAGTTGTTAGGTGAAAATATTGCATATTTTGTGTTTTTTCCAATCTTTTTTCTAATGTTGATCTAGAGATTTAAAACTTGCATAATAACAAAAATTATAATACCGAATAATGACACATTTTTAATATTTTTTGGGACCAAAACCTTTGGGGTCCCTGGGATCATAACTGAGTGGAGGCCTGAATGTATATTTTTTTTACACATATTGTATTGGTTTTTAAAATACAAATTATGAAAATGGTCCCCGCTTGCTCTGATTTTTCAGTGTGCGGCCCGCAGTGGAAAAAGTTTGGACACCCCTGCATTACAGTATCTTCTCAAGAGACAACACGACAGATATAACATCTATTCTGGACACACCTTCTCCTCATTCATTCATTTTCTTTATTTTCATGACTATGAATGAACACACGTGGGGTTATGTACTTAACAAAAAAAAGGTGATATAACTGAAAACATGTTTTATATTTTAGTTTCTTCAAAATAGCCACCCTTTGCTTTGATTACTGCTTTGCACACTCTTGGCATTCTCTCCTTGAGCTTCAAGGAAGTGAGAACCATTTCAGGTGACTACCTCTTGAAGCTCGTGGAGAGAATGCCAAGAGTGTGCAAAGCAGTAATCAGAGCAAAGTTAAAGTAGCAATAATAGTCACACACACACACACACACACACTAGGTGTGGTGAAATGTGTCCTCTGCATTTGACCCATACCCCTGGGAGGTGAGGGGAGCAGTGAGCAGCAGTGGTGGCCCCAAATAACCCCCAATTCCACTCCGTGATGCTGAGTGCCAAGCAGGGATGCAATGGCTCCCATGTTTGTAGTCTTTGGTATGACTCTGCCGGGGTTTGAACTCACAACCTACCCATTTCAGGGCGGTCACTCTAACCACTAGGCTACTGAGTAGGTGGCCTAGTGGTTAGAGGGTGGCTATTTTGAAGAAACTACAGTATAAAACATGTTTTCAGTTACGTCACCTTCTTTTTGTTAAGTACATAACTCCACATGTGTTCATTCATAGTTTGGATGTGACAATCCACAATGTAAATAGTCATGAAAATAAAGATTGAATGAGGAGAAGGTGTGTCCCAAAATTTGGCCTGTACTGTATATCACCACCTGCTGCGATACAGATGTATGTCATGATACTGCGTAGTATTTGGTATGTGTTATTTGGGTGCTGTTTAAACTATTATTCATCTACTCGCTATCTGACTGCTAATATCTACTATGTTTATATATACTTCTCTTCAAATGTAATAGGCACTTATTCTTCTTTGGTTTGGATACTTTATATTAGTTTTGGACGATGACATCAATTTAAGTATCGATCCAATACCAAGTAGTTACAGAGGCTGTATTGGTGCTGATACTCGACATGCAGACAAAAATATGCTAGGGTCGTGTAGCAATATCAATTAAATCTTAAAAATATTTCCTACTTATTTAAAATCGTTTGGTTTTTGGCCTTAAAGTGTGTCAAGAGTTCCTGAGTTCGTAAACCATAACAAAATTATTATTATTTTTTTTTTAAATATCAATCCAGCCACTGTAGTATCGACCATACACTGACACTATTGGTATTGATCTGCCCACCTCTGTTTACATTCAAGAGCTCTTGCTTGCTGCTAGCATTCCCGCCTAAAATGTGTAGTGTCGCATTCCTCATCCTCCAGTGATAATGGTAGATTATCTGCCGCCTTAAAAGTGGCTTTGCACTGTAGAGGGACGTTAGCCGCTGCCTCGAGGTTCTTGTGTCAAATTTGTGGAGCATAGCCAGAATGTGCCGTCACCATGCATAATCACAATATTACCAACCAATTTGCATCGTGGTATGCCACCTTACTTCAGAGTAGTCAGTGTACAGCTTTTGCTAAGCTTGTATATATATACTTTTATACTGCTATACAAGCTGTACTGTACACTGACTACTCTGAAGAAAGGTTGCACGTACCGTTGTGGTCAAAAGTTAACATACACTTGTAAAGAACATAATGTCATGGCTGTCTTGAGTTTCCAATCATTTCTACAACTCTTATTTTTGTGTGATAGAGTGATTGGAGCACTTTTGTGATTTTATTATGAGTACTGAAAATGTAAGCACTTGTCCTGGGTCAAAAGTATACGTACAGCAATGTTAATATATGCTTAAATGTCTCTTGGCAAGTTTCACTCCAATAAGGTACTTTTGGTAGCCATCCACAATTTTTGACCACTCCTCTTGACAAAATTGGTGCAGTTCAGCTAAATGTGTTGCTTTTCTGACATGGACTTGTTTCTCCAGCATTGTCCACACGTTTAAGTCAGGACTTTGGGAAGGCCATTCTAAAACCTTCATTCTAGCCTGATTTAGCCATTCCTTTACCACTTTTGAGGTGTGTTAGGGGTCATTGTCCTGTTGGAACACCCAACTGTGCCCAAGACCCAACCTCCAGGCTGATGATTTGAGCTTGTCCTGAACAATTTGGACCTAACCCTCCTTTTTCATTGTCCCATTTACTCTCTGTAAAGCACCAGTTTCATTGGCAGCCAAACAGGCACAAATCATAATACTACCACCACCGTGCTCGACAGTAGAAATGGTGTTCCTGTGATTAAAGGCAATAACAATAATAATAATGGATTAGATTTATATTGCGCTTTTCTATTGTTGGATACTCAAAGCGCTCACAGAGAAGCTGGAACCCATCATTCATTCACACCTGGTGGTGGTAAGCTACCTCTGTAGCCACAGCTGCCCTGGGGTAGACTGACGGAAGCGTGGCTGCCAGTTTGCGCCTACGGCCCCTCTGACCACCACCAATCATTCATTCATCATTCATTCACCAGTGTGAGCGGCACGGGGGGCAAAGTGTGAAGTGTCCTGCCCAAGGCAGTGATTTGGATGTCAATAGGTGGGAAGCGAACCTGCAGCCCTCAGGTTTCTGGCACGGCCGCTCTACCCACTACGCCATGCCGCCCCTAAGGCCTCACCTTTTCTCCTCCATTCATATTTCTGGGTATTGTGGCCAAACAGCTCACTTTTTGTTTCATCTGACATCACGTGGACAAAGATAAGACCTTCTGGAGGAAAGTTCTGTGGTCAGATGAAACAAAAATTGACCCCAAACACACTTCAAAAGAGGTAAAGGAATGGCTAAATCAGGCTAGAATGAAGGTTTTAGAATGGCCTTCCCAAAGTCCTGACTCAAATGTGTGGACAATGCTGAAGAAACAAGTCCATGTCAGAAAATTAACAAATGTATCAGAACTGCACCAATTTTGTGGTCAAAAATTCAAACATAAGCTTGTGGATGGTTACCAAAAGCGCCTTATTGCAGTGAAACTTGCCAAGGGACATGTAAGCAAATATTAACATTGCTGTGTGTATACTTTTGATCCAGCATATTTGCTCACGTTTTCAATAGAGACATAATAAATTCATAAAAGAAGCAAACTTCATGAATGTTTTTTGTGACCAACAAGTATGTGCTACAATCACTCTATCACAATAAAATTGCCCCACAATAAAATTGTGGGGCGGCATAGCTCGGTTGGTAGAGTGGCCGTGCCAGGCAGGGTTGCAGGTTCGATTTACTGCCGTTGTGTCCTTGGGCAAGAGACTTTACCCACCTGCTCCCAGTGCCACCCACACTGCTTTAAATGTAACTTAGATATTGGGTGTCACTATGTAAAGCGCTTTGAGTCACTTGAGAAAAGCGCTATATAAATATAATTCACTTCACCTAAAATAAGTGTTGTAGAAATGATTGGAAACTCAAGACACCCATGACATTATGTTCTTTACAAGTGTATGTAAACTTTTGACCACGACTGTATACTTGCTATACAAGCGGGATAGATTTCTGTACTTCTATGAAATATGTACACTGACTACTTTAAAGTATATCAATGGTATTGTCCCTGTATAAAATATTTGAGTTAGCTAGTGTGTAACATTTGATGTGTGTGAATCAAAGCTGCAGCTCCTAAGTGCCAGCGGAGGCTGTGACGGTGGTCCGGAGCACGAGTCCACAGGCAGCGTACTGCATATGACTTTGGGGGTAAACAAACCTACAAGCCCAGCTCGTCATCTACGGGGACCGACTGGAGCTGAGTCAGGATCTTGGAGTCTCCGTCCATATCGTCGGGATGCCCCAGCGGCGAGTGGGCGTCCCGCTCTGGCGAGGGGCTCCCCAGCAGCAGCGACTCGCCCCCCGGGAGGCCCAGCAACGCCGGGTCTACAGGTAGGTGTCCTTTCCCCCGCCCGTCAAACAGAGTCGCTGAGGCAGAAAGGGGCAGGGGGTTCCAGGCCGACTGGTGCAGGTGCATGTTGGGCGTCAGGCCGCCATACATGGGACTGAGGGTGAGCATGCTCTCCGGCGAGAGCGCGTTCAACATGGCGGGGGCCACCGGCTGGTCCACCAGCGTGTTGGGTTGAGGAACCACGGTCGCCTGGTCGGTGGCGCCCCCGCTCTCCGCCGCGTACGTGTTGATGAAGTTCATGGGGGGCGTCGTGAGGACGCTGGCGGGCTGCTCCGGCTGGGGGGCGACGGGAAGTGTGAGAGCAGGACTCACGCCATTGGTGGAAACATCAGGAACTGGTTTCAGAGGCAGACTGGTGAGCTGGAAGCCGGCCGGGATGGTTAAGATGAGTTTGCCTTGCTGGACGCTCAAGTAGGGGCTTCCACCCAGGAGGAGGTTACCTAGCATGGACGTAAACAACACATCAGTTGTCGTGGCCATTTTTAGTTGTGCATTTAAGCCAGGGGTCGGGAACCTTTTTGGCTGAAAGCCAAATATTTTAAAATGTATTTCCGTGAGAGCCATATAATATTTTTTAACACTAAATACAGCTAAATACGTGCAATTTTAAGTAAGACCAACATTTTTAGAGTATAATAGGTCTCCTATTCTTTTTAATAACATTGTTATTATATAATAATAATGTATCTATTATATGTACAAGAGCAAAAAACATTATCGAGGACAGCACACACCCTGGCTTCCACCTGTTCGACTTGCTACCATCAGGCAGGCGCTACAGGTGCATCAGTGCCAGAACAAACAGGCTCAGAGACAGCTTCTTTCCCAAAGCTGTCACCATATTGAACTCTAACTTATAATAATAATAATAATTCACCCCTGTACAATATCCTACCCTAATACCCTACTGTGCAATACTACCCTTCGAGTGCAATACGTCCGTCACTGATTGTTATCTATTACTTCGGTACTCTTGTCTTGCTCTGTATATTGTACAGTATTTGTATTTCGTACTTCTATAGTGTTTTGTATATTGTACAGAATTGCTTATTATTTTTATTGGATAGTAGTCTGTTTATTTCAATTGTTAGTTTTTCCTTTTTACCTCTTATGTCATTTATTTCACCCCATATTTGTTCCCACTACCGCACCTTAAGTTGGAGTCTTTAATCTCGTTATATGCAAATATAATGACAATAAAGTTCATTCTATTCTATTCTATTATTCTAAAGCTAACCAATATTAAATATAATATTTCTTCCCATTAATGCAACTTCTTGAACAGGTGGGATAGAAAATGGATGGTTGGATTAAAATGAATGACAATGTTTTATAATTTGGACGTCATTTAAAGCACTGTGATTACCAGCAGAATTATTCATGACTTATCGTGTTAAGCAATGTCAGCTAAGATTTATCAGAGAGCCAGATGCAGTCATCAAAAGAGCCACATCTGGCTCTAGAACCATAGGTTCCCTACCCCTGATTTAAGCGATTGGAAAAACATGAATAATTATGGCCAATTACTTATTTATTTTCTAATCTCGTCTAAAAATGCTTGGAAAAGTATATTTAAATGTAACTACCGTATTTTCCGCACTATAAGGCGCACCCTCAATGAATGGCCTATTTTAATATTTGTTATATATATATAAGGCACACCGCATTATAAGGCGCATAGAATAGATGCTACAGTAGAGGCTGGGGTTACGTTCTGCATCCTTTAGATCAGGGGTGCCCACACTTTTTCTGCAGGCGAGCTACTTTTCAATTGACCAACTCGAGGGGATCTACCTCATTTATATTTATTTATTTATGAAAGAGACATTTTTGTAAACAAGTTAAATGTGTTTAATGATAATACAAGCATGTGTAACACATATAGATGTCTTTCTTTCACAAAGACAAGAATATAAGTTGGTGTATTACCTAATTCTGATGACTTGCATTGATTGGAATCAGACAGTAATGATGATAACGCCCACATTTTCAAATGGAGGAGAAAAAAAGTTGTCCTTTCTGTACAATACCACATGAAAGTGGTTGGTTTTTGGCATCTAATTCATCCAGCTTCCATACACTTTACAAGAAAAACATTGGCGGCAAATTCCGTAGCTTGCTTGATAGACATTCACGGCACCCGAGGGTCTTGTGAGATGACGCTGGCTGCTGCCAGTTCATTATTATGAAAAAATGACAGAGAGGAAGGCGAGAAACACTTTTTATTTCAACAGACTTCCGCGCCGTCCCTTCCGTCAAAACTCTAAAGGCCGACTGCACATTTTCTATCTTCACAATAAAAGCCCTGCTTCATGCATCCTGCGCTAACAAAATAAGAGTCTCGGAAAGCTGGCGTGCACAAGTGATGTGCACGCCAGCTTTCTGAGGGATCGCTTGTGCACGCCAGTTTTCCGAGACTTTGTATTTAGTTAGCGCAGGCAGCATGAAGCAGGGCTTTTATTGTGAAGATAGGAAATGTGCAGTCGGCCTTTAGAGTTTTGACAGAAGGTACGGCGCGAGAGTCTGTTGAAATAAAAAGTGTTTCTCGCCTTCCTCTCGGTCATATTTTCATAATAATGATCTTGCAGCAGCCAGCGTCATCTCACAAGACCCTCCGGTACCGTGAATGTCATTTAAGTGACGTCTTGGTGAAGATTGATGATCACTCATTTTTAGGTCTATTTTTTTTAAAAGCCTGGCTCGAGATCGACTGACACACCCCCCGCGGTCGACTGGTAGCTCGCGATCGACGTAATGGGCACCCCTGCTTTAGATGGAGCTGCACTGAAGGGAATGTCAACAAAACAGTCAGGTCAGTCAAACTTTATTAATAGATTACAAACCAGCGTTCTGACAACACCGTTCACTCCCAAAATGAATAAACAGCTGTTTTATTATTTTCCCCAAATAAATAAACACGTAAAAAACAATCTGATGGATAAACAGCTTTTTTATTATTTTCACTGATTCATCCATTTCCATTTTCTACCGCTTATTCCCTTTTTGGGGTCGCGGGGGGCGCTGGCGCCTATCTCAGCTACAATCGGGCGGAAGGCAGGGTACACCCTGGACAAGTCGCCACCTCATCGCAGGGCCAACACAGATAGACAACATTCACACTCACATTCACACACTAGGGACCATTTAGTGTTGCCAATCAACCTATCCCCAGGTGCATGTCTTTGAAAGTGGGAGGAAGCCGGAGTACCCGGAGGGAACCCACGCGTTCACGGGGAGAACATGCAAACTCTACACAGAAAGATCCCGAGCCTGGGATTTAACCCAGGACTGCAGGACCTTCGTATTGTTAGGCAGACGCACTAACCCCTCCGCCACCGTGAAGCCCTTTCACTGATTCAATAAACACGTTACGGTAAATCAAACGTTAGTGCGATCACAATATAGTGACACTGGAAATAGTGCAAAGCAATAATATATCAATAACTCAACGTTGCTCAAACGATAATGTCACACAACACACAAAATAAACATGTAAAGCTCACTTTAAGTTATTCCTCATCCACGAATCCCTCAAATTCTTCTTCTTCAGTGTTGGAATCAAACAGTTGGGCGAATACGGCATCCAACATGCCCGGCTCCGTCTCGTCCAAGTCGTCATTAAAGGAGCCAGTTTCGCTGCTGTTAATGTTAAATTCTCTCGCTGCTGCTCTATTCCCGTGTTCTACTGTGTGACCGATCGCCTGGAGTTTAAACTTGGCACGCCTCCCGCAGTCATATATCCCAGCATGCACCGCGTGCTTTTTCTTCTACGAGGGGAAATAAGATAGGCGGCTGCTGACCGTAGAAGAAGTGAAATAAGGTAGACGGCTGATTACCGAAGTTGCGAGACCTCTTGTGGCATGTTTAATTCGGACACTGAAGAAGAAGAATTAGAGGGATTCGTGGATGAGGAATAACTTAATAAAGTGAGCTTTACATGTTTATTTTGTGTGTTGTTTGACATTAACGTTTGAGCTATTGATATATTGTTATTGCTTTGCACTATTTCGTGACGTCATTAATGCAGTGTCGCTGCTGTTGTCTAGCAGTTCAGTGACAGTTCGTGCTTTCCTTAAATCCTGTCTCAATAGGAGCCATTTTGGGTTCTTTACATTAACACACAGATGGAAATGAAAACGATACGGCCTGGTGGAGTCATATATCCCAGCATGCATCGCGCGCTTCTTCTCCTATGGGGGAAAATTAAATCGGCGGCTGCTTACCATAGTGGCTCAATATTGGTCCATATATAAGGCGCACCGGATTATAAGGCGCACTGTCAGCTTTTTAGAAAATTTGAGGTTTTAGGTGCGCCTTATAATGCGGAAAATACGGTATTTAAATGCATTACATTATTATTAGAGGCTTCACGGTGGCAGAGGGGTTAGTGCGTCTGCCTCACAATACGAAGTTCCTGCAGTCCTGGGTTCAAATCCAGGCTCGGGATCTTTCTGTGTGGAGTTTGCATGTTCTCCCCGTGACTGCGTGGGTTCCCTCCGGGTACTCCGGCTTCCTCCCACTTCCAAAGACATGCACCTGGGGATAGGTTGATTGGCAACACTAAATGGTCCCTAGTGTGTGAATGTGAGTGTGAATGTTGTCTGTCTATCTGTGTTGGCCCTGCGATGAGGTGGCGACTTGTCCAGGGTGTACCCTGCCTTCCGCCCGATTGTAGCTGAGATAGGCGCCAGCGCCCCCCGTGACCCCGAAAGGGAATAAGCGGTAGGAAATGGATGGATGGATGGACATTATTATTAAGATACACATTTTAACCTGTTTAATTGTATTAATAGATTGTATATGGTAAAAATCCAACAAACAAATGTTTAACAAAAAGGAAAGAAAAAAAGTTTGATATTTGAACAAAAAAATGGTTTTATAAAAAGTTTTATTGTTTTTAACATACCGTATTTTCCGGACTATAAGGCACACTTTAAATCCGTTTTTGTCCTCAAAACTGTACAGAGCGCCTTATGTGCGGAATAATTCTGGTTGTGCTTACAGACCTCGAAGCTATTTTATTTAGGACATGGTGAAATTATAAGTGTGACCAGTAGATGGCAGTCACCAATGGTGAAAGCCCCCGCAAAAACCTAATTTAAATAAAGCGGTCTGCACAAGTTATCAATTAATAATAATAATAAGAATAGATTTTATTTGTAAAAGCACTTTATATTGAGCAAACAACCTCAAAGTGCTACAATGCATTTAAAAAACAACAACGCTAAAACCCCAAATAGCTGCCCCCAACAAGTACACAGTCTTAGGATATCCCCTGCAACACGCCCACTAATAGTACACACAATTTTGTAGTTTGCACACACTCTTTAGCGTGTGGTATTTGGATCTTAGTAGATAAGGCCCATAACGAGCTAAATATGACTGTAATTAACCAACCGCAATTAATGTGATGATTTGACACCAGTATGCAAGTGTGCTCACCTTGAGATGCAGAAGGTAGCTGAATGATTCCAGAGTTGAGAAGCTGCAATCCGGGGGCCACACTGGTTGCAGGGCCCACATTCTGAATGGGCCTCAGTTGGTTTATCCGAAACGGACCTTGATTGATCCCACCTGGTGCCGAGGCCGAAGCCAGGATCTGTAAAGGCACTCCGGCTGAGGGGACGGAGAGAGCTGGACTCGCCGGCACCACCTGGGGGAAGGAGATGGTGGAGGAGGTCTGAATGGAGGAGACCGGCACCAACTGAGGCATGGAGAGCGGGACTAACTGCGCCGCTGTGGAGACTTTGGCCTGCGGTACTGGAACCACTTGTGTTGGCGGGGAGATGGAAATGACCTGTGGCGCTTGGAGCTTTGCGGGCGAGGGGTTGATGGTTTGTGGGAGAGGATTACCGGGAAGCTGGGAGATGGACATGATGGCCGTGGAACCTTCCACCGCCTCCTGGTGTCCGCTCATATGGAAGTTGGCGCTCTGTGGCGTTAGCGAGGACACTGGAACCAGCTGGGGACATTGGGACACGTGTGCCAGCTGGGAGACTGGTACGCCTTGGATGGAAGGCACCACCTGTGGCAAGGAGAGGACCTGAGGGGATTGGTTGGAGGTAACCAGCGTACTTGTTGGGTTTATTTGAGAGGCAGCGCTGGCAAAGACCACATATTCTCCATGTTGACTTGGGATGGTCAAAGCTGCTGATGAGGACTGGCTCTCCTGGCACGGAGGGCTTTGTGTTAAAACCAGAGAAGGGAGGCTGCTTGTTGGCGACAGGCTCTGTGAGGACGGAGACAAGGACAAAGAAGAGCAAGACATTTTCTGGCTGTTTTCTACTTTTATGATGTCCTCCGGCCCGCTGATGAAATCCAAAGTGTTGCTACTTTTGCTCTTGGCTTGCGCAGGAATAGAAATGACGGACGTCTGACTGTTAGTGCTGAAGACCACGGACGGAAGACAGTTTGACTTTGTCTCCAGAGGGGAAACTGGTTGTTCCAAGGAAACTTGCGGCGTAGAGTCCGGTTTGACCAGAACCTGAGCTCCGTTGAGTATCAAAGGAGGGTTGGTCACCTGACCCAAGGTGACCTTCTGGCTGTCCCCCAGGCCCAGGCCATTGATGATGACCCCGGCACCGGTCCCAGAGATGAGGGAGTTTCCGTTGAACAATAACGGTTGGGAGGCTGTGAGGAAGCCGCTGGAACCGTTGAGGATGAGTTGACCTCCCGGGGCGCAGTTCACCGCGGATAGCGAGATAATGGAGGTCTTGGCGGCAGCGTGCTCTTCTGCTTTGTCAGGGGTGTCGTCCATGGCCTCGTCGTCTGTGCTGTGGTTTCCGTCGGATTCGCTGCAACGACGAAAGCAAAACAAACATGTAAATGAGCACAGCATGGATAGATATTATTCTTAGGAGTACGACTACAACTGGGCCTATAAAACGATATCATGACAAACACGTAATCGATATCAATTGAAAATGAGTTCAATAAAAGGTTGGATGTGTATTTATCATTTGTGGGGTCGGTCCGAGGAAACCGGAAAGAACGAAGTATGGTTGGTTGCATGAAAAAAGGCACTTGTTGTATGGTAACCTAGCCAAACAGGAGATAATCGGTCACGCTGAACAGAAAATCAGGTAACAGTATCAATTATCAAGTTTGGTTGTGCCATCTTGCTGTCTCTCTGTTGATTCTCTGCATGGAGTGAGAAGAGAAATTTAAAATGAGTGCTGCAGATAGCAAATAAATTGTCAATAAAACAGGAAAAGCCGTCAACAGTATGGCACTTTTGTGGATTTTTCCCAAAAGGACCATAGTCCTTGGCCACGTTCATCTTTTCTTTTCAACCCTCGTCAGTTCCCTATTCGAGTGTACGGAAACAACAGGTCGGAACTAAAGCGCACGACTGTGTAAATAAAATAGATAGCAAAACAAAACATTTGTGTTAGCTTCTGTGTGTTTTACTGAACAAAACGCAGACCTTGTGTCGTGTGTTTACTTTGTACAAGACTTGTTTTCATGCACTAAATCAGGAGTATTTTCACAATTACATGTGAAGTCCCAGTGTCCATGCACTATGATTCAGTGTTTTTCAACCACTGTGCCGCGGCACACTAGTGTTCCGTCGGAGATGATCTAATTTCACCTACTTGGGTTAAAATAATTTTTTGCAAAACAGTAATTATAGTCTGCAAATAAAGTATTGTTGTTGGGTGTCGGTGCTGTCTAGAGCTCGGCAGAGTAACCGTGTAATACTATTCCATATCAGTAGGTGGCAGCCGGTAGCAAATTGCTTTGTAGATGTCGGAAACAGCGGGAGGCAGCGTGAAGGTAAAAAGGTGTATAATGCTTAAAGAGGAACATTATCAGCAGACCTATGTAAGCGTCAATATATACCTTGATGGTGCAGAAAAAAGACCATCTATTTTTTTTACCGATTTCTGAACTCTAAATGGGTGAATCTTGGTGAATTAAACGCCTTTCTGTTTATCGCTCTGTGGCAATGACGTCAGAACGTGACATCACCGAGGTAATACAGTCGCCATTTTCATTTTCAACACATTACAAACACCGGGTCTCAGCTCTGTTATTTTCCGTTTTTTTGACTATTTTTTGGAACCTTGGAGACATCATGCCTCGTCGGTGTGTTGTCGGAGGGTGTAACAACACTAACAGGGAGGGATTCAAGTTGCACCACTGGCCCGAAGATGCCAAGTGTCTGCCGCCAGACCCCCATTGAATGTGCCAGAGTGTCTCCACATTTGACCGGCGATGACAGACATGGCACAAAGATGTATGGATAACCTGCAGATGCATTTGCAACTATATTACGTTTACTTCCACCCACATTTAATGCGAAACAAACACTTACCAATCGACGGATTTAAGTTGCTCCAGTGTCAAAAGATGCGAAAGTCCTGATCGTTTGGTCCGCACATTTTACCGGCGATGCTAACGCAGCTATTCGGCCATGCTATGGCTATGAATAGCGTCAATAGCTATTCGCTCAATAGCTTCAGTTTCTTCTTCAATATTTTCATACTCCAACCATCTGTTTCAATACATGCGTAATCTGTTGAACCGCTTAAATCGCTGAAATCCGAGTTTGAATCCGAGCTAATGTCACTATATCTTGCTGTGGTATTCCCATTGTTTGTTTACATTGGCAGCACTGTGTGACGTCACAGGGAAATGGCCAGTGTCTTCGCAGAGATCGAAAATAAGGCACTTTAAAGCTTTATTTAGGGATATTCCGACACCGGTAAACATTTTTTTAAAAACTTAAAAAAATACAACAAGCCACTGGGAACTGATTTTTATTGTTTTTAACCCTTTTGAAATTGTGATAATGTTCCCCTTCAAACCAAAAATAAACGAAAGGGGAGTGCCCCTAAGAAAAGGCATTAAAGCTCAGGGAAAACGACGCAGAACGAAACTAAAACTGAACTGGCCACAACGTAAACAAAAACAGAATGCTGGACGACTGCAAAGACTTACTGTGGAGCAAAGACGGCGTCCACGATGCGCATGACATGACAATCAACAATGTCACCACAAAGTAGGATAAAATCAACTGAAATATTCTTGATTGCTAAAACAAAGTAGATGCGGGAAATCCTCAAAGGAAGACGTGAAACTGCTACAGGAAAATACCAAAAAAAAGTAGGAGTGCAAGACAATAACTTAAACTTTACACACAGGAAAACACCAAAAAAACTACAAATAAGTAAACCTACTTTGAGACAAGAGCTATAGTAAAGCATGCTAGCTTATGCTTTAAAGTCATATCCAACAATTGCAACAAACACTTTTTTATTGTCAACTGAGTTTCGTTTTTTAATGATTTCTGATGGTGGTTTGCCTCCGCATTGTTTCAAAGCAAAAAATGTGCTTCGGCTCAAAAAAGGTTGAAAAACACTGCTCTAATGTGACTGTTGGTCATACCCCATGTGGCGCTTATTTCACTTTAGTACGAATTAATGTATTGCTTCTCCGGTTCCCCTATGACAGGGGTAGGGAACCTATGGCTCTAGAGCCAGATGTGGCTCTTTTGATGACTGCATCTGGCTCTCGGATAAATCTGAGCTGACGTTGCTTAACACGACAAGTAATGAATAATTCCACTTGTAATCACAGTGTTAAAAATAATGTTAAAAATATAAAACATTCTCATGCATTTTTAATCCATCCGTTTCCTACCGCACCTGTTCAAGAAGTTGCGTTAATGGTAAGAAGTTATTTATTTATTATTGGTTACTGTGGGGCTTGCCCTCCTGGGGGTTCTTCGGAACCCCAAGCACCGATATGAGAGCCTGTTTCAGGGTTACAATATTGTTTTATTCTTCAATAAGTCTCTCAGTTGCTTTCCAGCAATTGTATTTCCAGCCCCAACCCAGTCTCTCCTTCTGGCTGCTGCTTATAACAGAGCGACAGGTGATTAGATAACAAGGCCCAGGTGGGCCTTCTACGCACCTGTCGCTGATTTCGAAGCCGGTCCTGGCACATCCCAGTTCGCTGCAAGCCCGCAGGCCACGCCCCCTCCACAGTTAGCTTCAGAATAACAAAGTTATTACAAAGAATAAGAGACTTATTATACTCTAGAAATGTTGGTCTTACTTAGAAATGCACGTGTTTAGTTGTGTTCAGTGTTTAAAAAAAAAGTATATGGCTCTACGCAAATATATTTTAAAATATTTGGCTTTTTGGCTCTCTCAGCCAAAAAGGTTCCCGACCCCTGCCCTATGACATCATATTAGGCATCTGCAGCCAAGATCTGGTGTACCTGACATCAGCTGTAACGTCGGCACACATCAGAAATATTGCGTCTCTAATGTCTCTGATGACGGTAAATGGCAGACATCATCAATAAATACGTTTTCTCAAAAAAACTTTTTAGACAGAAGAATCATGGAAGCAAAGCTTTGGAATGACTCAGGATTAATTCACAAGGCTCTGTGGATTGATGGAATGAGTTTTAAATCCAAAGGAAAAGACCGTTGGTGCCACGGCCAATACTGTTCCAGATGAGGGTCGCTATTGTTCTAGTTGTGTGGAACACACAGTTATTGTTAATCAGTTTGGAGTTCACAAATGCAGCGTGAAGAGGTTTGTGTGCGCTTTATTCTTCCTTTAATATACCTGCTTTGTTCTCTTTCATGTCATTTGTATTCCAAAAAGAAGCTGGCCTTCTACAATTTCTGAACTGCCATCTAAAATACATATCTGTTTCTTTTTTTCTACCATTGATGCACTAAATTGTTATATTATTTTAGTTTGTGAAGCAAATAAACAGTGTCCTCTTCATTACAATTGATGCTATGTTTTTATTGAAAGGTTATATCCCGCACATTGAGACTGGCGCAGGAGCAGTACGAAAGGTCCCCTCTGGCAGGACACACCCACTCGGCAGATCTGGTTGGAAATCGCAAAGTCCAGGTGTGTCAGTCCGATTTTGCAAAATAAGAACACGGTCGGATTAAGCTGTTTCCATGGGTTGCACGATGCTTATTTGAGGCCGAACGATTTGAGAAATCGGACTAATTTAGTGCAGGACACGTACTGACTGTAGTTGGTGGCTCTCCAGTGTTGACGGAGCCCATTCTCTTCTTTCCAGATTGTGGGGAAAGCAATTTACTGTATTTTCCAGACTATAAGGTGCACTTAAAATCCTTTTTTCTCTCTCAAAACTCGACAGTGCGCCTTATAACCTGGTGTACCTAATGTTAGGAATAAGTTTAGTCGAGCTTACCCACCTTGAAGCAATTTTATTTGGTACATGGTGTAATGGTAAGTGTGACCAGTAGATGGCAGTCAAACATAAGAGATAAGTGTAGGCTGGACCGTTTGACGTGCTTTATATATAGGTATTATTATGGTGTGTGTGTGTATAAGGTGAGACATATTATCTGCCGTTTTGTTTCGCAATATTATGCAAAAGCAACTTTTCTTACCTTCTGGCACCTGCTGATCTGTATTAGGGATCTGCATAAAACCTCAAAAAGTGCGCGCTTCCGCATTTGTAGTCCGTGTCGAAACCGTAGTCGATTAGCTTCTTTTTAAATAAATAAAATAAATAAATGGGTTGTACTTGTATAGCGCTTTTCTACCTTCAAGGTCCTCAAAGCTCTCTATCTTCTTGTTATGTGACATTCATCCTCTGCTGTTGCCATTTCTATTATAAAGTAGTGTAAAGTTCTTACTTATATCTGTCAGTAAACTCACCATGAAAGCGCTAAAACATACCGGTGTAGTGAGTTTACATTATTCCGTTATTGATTGAAGTAAAGTCTGAATGTCATTAAAACAGTTAGCGCCATCTTTTGACACTTCTTCCACTTCTGTCCTTGCACGCTACACTGCTACAACAAAGATGACGGGGAGAAGACGCTGTCGAAGGTGAGCCACGTAAATAAGACCCGCCCACAAAACGGCGCATCCTGAAGACTGTCAGAAAGCGGCTTGAAGATGATGTGTAAAACATCTTCTATGCAACATTTTGACCAAAGAACTACCATTACATGTTAGGTAGACCACAAAGAAGTATTTTACATTTCGAAAAAAAAAAATAATAATATGACTGATATAATCCGGTCCGCTTTATATATAAAAAATGTCAAAAATGGTCCGCCTTATAATCCGGTGTGCTCTATGGTCCGGAAAATACGGTAAAAGCTTTCAGCATTTCTCGTGGACAGAGCAGCCTTTTAATTCACGAGGGCATTTTCAAAAGCTGAAAAACAAACGTGGAAGCGCCCACACACACATGGCATAAACCAAAGTCTGTAGCAGTCATGGCGCCCTGTCGTCACGTGAGTGCCCTTTGACCAATTGTTGAGGAGATCACCTGAAACTCTCTAGACACACCTCTGCCCCAATGTTTGAGAAAGACTATCTTAATGCAGTAAATTGGACAGCCCAGGTCTAAAAACATTTTGGTTGTACTTCAGAGTCGTACCCAGAAGCTGTATCAAAGAGTTTGGGGCTTCATTTGGCAGATGGATTTGAAACAGCGCTGAGTAAGATGTAACGAAGAACAATACCAAATATGTCGTTGGACCTCATTTGATTGTGTGCCCTACTAACCTAAAACTACACAGACTAAGTAAGATAAAGCCTGTTAAATGTTGCTTCAGGGAAGTATCTACCAGACCCCCACAAAGCTCCTACTGATAAGATAAGGCTGCCATATCCTCTCTTATCTTCCCCCATATTTATTTATGCTTCTTCTTAAACTATGTCTACATTAACCCGGATAATCCCTTAATCGAATAATTATTTAGCTGAAGCCCCATTTCAGCCACAATAAACTATTGTTTCAGATCCCCCTCCTTGGATAATTTTTTACACGGGTAAGTGCACCATCTATTTCTTGAATCTCCGGCTCTTAGCTTTGTATGGACTCGTGGATCGTTTACAAACTGAGGTCGGAGACGAAGTGACGCCAGAAAGACCGCGCCCCGCACAGGAAGTGACGTCAGAAAGAATGCGCCACAGCCAGCTTCATAATAAAGAGGTTTCGTAACTCGGAGCTAACTACTGGAAATATGAAGGCGTGTCATCCCAGACATGCCCGTGTTTCTCCTTCTGTCTGCACATAAGCTTGAGGAAATCACACATGAATACCTTAAAGGGGAACATTATCAGCAGACTTATGTAAGCGTCAATATATACCTTGATGGTGCAGAAAAAAAGACCATCTATTTTTTTAAACCGATTTCCGAACACTAAATGGGTGAATTTTGGCGAATTAAACGCCTTTGTTTATCGCGCTGGAGGCGATGACGTCAGAATGTGACGTCGCCGAGGTAACACACCCACCATTTTCATTTTCAACACATTACAAACACCGGGTCTCAGCTCTGTTATTTTCCGTTTTTTTTTTACTATTTTTTGGAACCTTGGAGACATCATGCCTCGTCGGTGTGTTGTCGGAGGGTGTAACAACACTAACAGGGAGGGATTCAAGTTGCACCACTGGCCCCAAGATGCCAAAGTGTCTGCCACCAGACCCCCATTGAATGTACCAGAGTGTCTCCACATTTGACCGGCGATGCTAAAGCAGACATGGCACAGAGATGTATGGATAACCTGCAGATGCATTTGCAACTATATTACGTTTCCTTCCACCCACATTTAATGCGAAACAAACACTTACCAATCGACGGATTTAAGTTGCTCCAGTGTCAAAAGATGCGAAAGTCCTGATCGTTCGGTCCGCACATTTTACCGGCGATGCTAACGCAGCTATTCGGCCATGCTATGGCTATGAATAGCATCAATAGCTATTCGCTCAATAGCTTCAGTTTCTTCTTCAATACTTTCATACTCCAACCATCTGTTTCAATACATGCGTAATCTGTTGAATCGTTTAAACCGCTGAAATCCGAGTCTGAATCTGAGCTAATGTCGCTATATCTAGCTGTGGTATTCCCATTGTTTGTTTACATTGGCAGCACTGTGTGACGTCACAGGGAAATGGCCAGTGTCTTCGCAGATAGCGAAAATAAGGCACTTTAAAGCTTTATTTAGGGATATTCCGAGACCGGTAAAATTTTGAAAAAAACTTCAAAAAATACAACAAGCCACTGGGAACTGATTTTTATTGTTTTTAACCCTTTTGAAATTTTGATAATGTTCCCCTTTAATTAAAATACCACAACACTGGATATTGTTCAGATAAATTACAATTAAGAATTTAGATTAGATTAGATTAGATGGATTAGATAGTAATTTATTTATTCCGTCAGAGTTCCTTCAGGAAAATTAAAATTTTCAGCACACCCCCATTCAAGTTTAGACAAACATTACAGGGAGACAGAACAGGATCGCTGACGGGTCTGCCGGCTTCCAGCGCCCCTTACCAAAAAGATGAGATACAGGTAAACAAAGGGGAGGGGGGAGAAAAAAATAGAAGATTAAAATAAAATAAAAAAATCGGTCTTAGCCTGGGCCCTGGAGAGGGGGTGCAGACCAAGGGAGGAAAAAAAACAACAAAAAAAACTTGCACACAAAGTAACACTGGAGGTGACTATGACGTGTGCATTTTCCTTGCAGGCGTATTAGGTCGGCGGGGGGAGGGGGTCTTGAACGGTGGAATTGTGTGCGGACACGGATGAGGTTAGGTGGTATTTACCCTGGATAACCTTATCCAGCTCAGTGTAAACCGGGCCTAAGATAAGTTAAACGCTGCTTTAGGGAAGTATCTTCCAGACAAAGCTCCAAGTGATAAGACAAGGTTGCCATATCCTCTCTTATCTTCCCACTAACCTCCCCCCCCCGCCCATATTTATTTATGCTTCTTCTTAGGTGGGGTTTGCATCCCATCTATTCACCACCTTGTTCCAAAACAAGCATGTGTGAGTGGAAGGCATGCTGGCTTTTGCAGGAAACTTGAGGCTTCTCACATTTCACAACAAAGCAACATGCTGCCGGGCTGGTGTGAGACCTGCTGACACCTCTTTGCCCTGCTGGCTGGGTTTGTATGCGGGCACAGAAAGGACAGAACTGCATAAAAGTATGTTACCTACTCCTCTGTTTGTATGCGGGCACAGAAAGGACAGAACTGCATAAAAGTATGTTACCTACTCCTCTGTTTGTAAGCAGGCACAGAAAGGACAGAACTGCATAAAAGTGTGTTACCTATGTCTTTGTTTGTATGCGGGCACAGAAAGGACAGAAATACATAAAAGTGTGTTACCTACTCCTTTGTTTGTATGCGGGCACAGAAAGGACAGAACTGCATAAAAGTGTGTTACCTATGTCTTTGTTTGTATGCGGGCACAGAAAGGACAAAACTGCATAAAATTGTGTTACCTACTCCTTTGTTTGTATGGGGGCAAAGAAAGGACATAAATGCATAAAAGTGTGTTACCTACTCCTTTGTTTGTATGCGGGCACAGAAAGGACAGAACTGCATAAAAATGTGTTACCTATGTCTTTGTTTGTATGCGGGCACAGAAAGGACAGAACTGCATAAAAGTATGTGACCTACTCCTTTGTATGCGGGGACAGAAAGGACAGAAATACATAAAAGTGTGTTACCTACTCCTTTGTTTGTATGCGGGCACAGAAAGGACAGAACTGCATAAAAGTGTGTTACCTATGTCTTTGTTTGTATGCGGGCACAGAAAGGACAGAACTGCATAAAAGTATGTGACCTACTCCTCTGTATGCGGGCACAGAAAGGACAGAAATACATAAAAGTGTGTTACCTATGTCTTTGTATGCAGGCACAGAAAGGACAGAACTGCATAAAAGTGTGTTACCTACTCCTTTGTATGCGGGCACAGAAAGGACAGAACTGCATAAAAGTATGTGACCTACTCCTTTGTATGCGGGCACAGAAAGGACAGAACTGCATAAAAGTATGTTACCTACACCTCTGTATGCGGGCACAGAAAGGACAGAAATACATAAAAGTGTGTTACCTATGTCTTTGTATGCAGGCACAGAAAGGACAGAAATACATAAAAGTGTGTTACCTATGTCTTTGTATGCAGGCACAGAAAGGACAGAACTGCATAAAAGTGTGTTACCTACTCCTTTGTTTGTATGCGGGCACAGAAAGGACAGAACTGCATAAAAGTGTGTTACCTACACCTCTGTATGCGGGCACAGAAAGGACAGAAATACATAAAAGTGTGTTACCTACACCTCTGTTTGTATGCGGGCACAGAAAGGACAGAACTGCATAAAAGTATGTGACCTACTCCTTTGTATGCGGGCACAGAAAGGACAGAACTGCATAAAAGTATGTTACCTACACCTCTGTATGCGGGCACAGAAAGGACAGAAATACATAAAAGTGTGTTACCTATGTCTTTGTATGCAGGCACAGAAAGGACAGAAATACATAAAAGTGTGTTACCTATGTCTTTGTATGCAGGCACAGAAAGGACAGAACTGCATAAAAGTGTGTTACCTACTCCTTTGTTTGTATGCGGGCACAGAAAGGACAGAACTGCATAAAAGTATGTGACCTACTCCTTTGTATGCGGGCACAGAAAGGACAGAAATACATAAAAGTGTGTTACCTACACCTCTGTATGCGGGCACAGAAAGGACAGAAATACATAAAAGTGTGTTACCTACACCTCTGTTTGTATGCGGGCACAGAAAGGACAGAACTGCATAAAAGTGTGTTACCTACTCTGTATGCGGGCACAGAAAGGACAGAACTGGATAAAAGTGTGTTACCTATGTCTTTGTTTGTATGCAGGCACAGAAAGGACAGAACTGCATAAAAGTATGTTACAGTGGGGCAAAAAAGTATTTAGTCAGCCAGCGATTGTGCAAGTTCTCCCACTTAAAATGATGACAGAGGTCTGTAATTTTCATCATAGGTACACTTCAACTGTGGGACACAGAATGTGAAAAAAATTCACATTGTAGGAATTTTAAATAATTTATTTGTAAATTATGTTGGAAAATAAGTATTTGGTCAAGCATTCAAAGCTCTCACTGATGGAAGGAGGTTTTGGCTCCAAATCTCAGGATACATGGCCCCATTCATTCTTTCCTTAACATGGATCAATCGTCCTGTCCCCTTAGCAGAAAAACAGCCCCAAAGCATGATGTTTCCACCCCCATGCTTCACAGTAGGTATGGTGTTCTTGGGATGCAACTCAGTATTCTTCTTCCTCCAGTTGTGTTTATACCAAAAAGTTCTATTTTGGTTTCATCTGACCACATGACATTCTCCCAATCCTCTGCTGTATCATCCATGTATCCATTTTGGTATCAACTCAACTGGTGGTGTTTGGAGGAAGAAGAATACTGAGTTGCATCCCAAGAACACCATACCTACTGTGAAGCATGGGGGTGAAAACATCATGCTTTGGGGAGGAGACCCTGCCCCAAGTGGGGGAGTTCAACTACCTAGGAGTCTTGTTCACGAGTGAGGGAAGAGTGGATGGTGAGATGGACAGGCGGATCGGTGCGGCGTCTTCAGTAATGCGGACGTTGTACCGATCCGTTGTGGTGAAGAAGGAGCTGAGCCGGAAGGCAAAGCTCTCAATTTACCGGTCGATCTACGTTCCCATCCTCACCTATGGTCATGAGCTTTGGGTCATGACCGAAAGGATAAGATCACGGGTACAAGCGGCCCAAATGAGTTTGGGTCTCTCCCTTAGGGATAGGGTGAGAAGCTCTGCCATCCGGGAGGAACTCAAAGTAAAGCCGCTGCTCCTCCACATGGAGAGGAGCCAGATGAGGTGGTTCGGGCATCTGGTCAGGATGCCACCCGAACGCCTCCCTAGGGAGGTGTTTAGGGCACGTCCAACCGGTAGGAGGCCACGGGGAAGACCCAGGACACGTTGGGAAGACTATGTCTCCCGGCTGGCCTGGGAACGCCTCGGGATCCCCCGGGAAGAGCTGGACGAAGTGGATGGGGAGAGGGAAGTCTGGGCTTCCCTGCTTAGGCTGTTGCCCCCGCGACCCGACCTCGTATAAGCGGAAGAAGATGGATGGAAATATATTTATAAAAGATTTTTAAATTGTTGCTATTTTTAGAATATTTTGGAAATATCTCACGTACCCCTTGGCATACCTTCAAGTACCCCAATTTGAGAACCACTGACCTAGTGGTACAGAAAGGTCAGAACTGCATAAAAGTGTGTGTGTGTGTTCTTGCCTCTTGCAGTGTGTCCCAGGCGGGGTTCTGTCCCTCTGCCTCCGGTTCTTGAACCAGTTGCTGACCTGCGTGAGGGACAGTCCGGTGACTTTGGCCAAGTTCTTCTTCTCGTCCGGGGTCGGGTACCTGTTGCTCTTGTAACATTCCTTCAAGGCGTTGCGGGACTTCTCCTTAAAGCAGTACACCGTCTCCTCCCCGTCCCAGATGGTCTTGGGCAGGGGGAACTTCTTCCTGAGTCGGTACTTGTCCACGGCGCCCAGGCTGCGGCCCCGGGACCTCTCCGCCTCCTTGTAGCGGGCTTTCAGGTAGAGGTCCTGCAGGAAGAGGTGGTTGGAGGGGTGGAAGTCGTGGCTCTCCAGGAGGCCGTAGAGCTCCTTGAATTGTCCCCGGTGGAAGGCCACCAGGGCCTGGGCCTTGAGCAGCGTCTCGTTGCCACGTAGCAGCTCGGACGAGGGATGGACGGTGGCGAGGAATCTCCACAGTCGCTCCACATTGCCCGCCTGCAGGAGGGCCTCGCACAGGCAGGACACCTGGTCTGTGGAAAAAGTCACCGCGGACTTTTGGAAACTTTCCAACAGTTGCTCCGTCACTCGATCCGCGTATTTTTCCTCTTCCGCGGACTCCGAGGCCGTCGGCTCCTCCGCGCTATTGTCGGATTGTTCTGTGGGCTCCAAAGACAAGGAAGCCATTTTTTTGCTTGAACTTTTTCCCCCCCTCCGCTGCTTCCTCCTCCTCCTCCTCCTCGCTCCCTTTCTCTCCCTTCACACGCCAGCAGTCAACACCAGAGTAACTCCAGCCAGGACACGCCTCTTTACACTCAACTCAACTTGCTTTTTACTTTCCAAAACCTTTATTTACAATATTCAACATTTACATACGAGCTAAGCAATAATAACACATATGTAACCGATTTTTATGGGCTTGCCTCTTTGAGATGTTAAGTTCCTGTTATAAGCTGTTTATACAGTATATGCCTTCAGCTCTTATTTTGAAGGAAGTGCTGACACGTTGTAGTGGAGCTGAGGTTTTGAAAGAAAGTAACTTGACCCAATGAACTAACGTCATATCCGTTGGGGGGAAAAAAGGAAATAAATTGGTCCTCGTTTTTTTTTTTTTAGTTTTTTTTTACTTTTATTTATAAATTTCAACATTCACAAACAGACGAGAAACAATAATCAAAATAAGTACAAAACAGCGCCAGAAGGATAAAGTGGTTCTCGTGCTCCACTACAACGTGTCACCACTTCCGCTCTTGGCGCCTTCAAAATAAGACCTCATGGCACAAACTAACAGCTTATAAGTGAAGTGAAGTGAATTATATTTATATAGCGCTTTTCTCTAGCGACTCAAAGCGCTTTACATAGTGAAACCCAATATCTAAGTTACATTTTTAAAGCAGTGTGGGTGGCACTGGGAGCAGGTGGGTAAAGTGTCTTGCCCAAGGACACAACGGCAGTGACTAGGATGGCGGAAGCGGGAATCGAACCTGATTCACACACATCAAATGTTACACACTAGCTAACTCAAATATTTTATACAGGGACAATACCATTGATATACTTTAAAGTAGTCAGTGTACATATTTCATAGAAGTACAGAAATCTATCCCGCTTGTATAGCAAGTATACAGTCGTGGTCAAAAGTTTACATACACTTGTAAAGAACATAATGTCATGGGTGTCTTGAGTTTCCAATCATTTCTACAACACTTATTTTAGGTGAAGTGAATTATATTTATATAGCGCTTTTCTCAAGTGACTCAAAGCGCTTTACATAGTGAAACCCAATATCTAAGTTACATTTTTAAAGCAGTGTGGGTGGCACTGGGAGCAGGTGGGTAAAGTGTCTTGCCCAAGGACACAACGGCAGTGACTAGGATGGCGGAAGCGGGAATCGAACCTGCAACCCTCAAGTTGCTGACACGGCCACTCTACCAACCGAGCTATACCGCCCCACAGGCGGTATAACAGGAACTTAACATCACAGAGGCATTGAGCTCTTATTTTGAAGAAAGTAGTGGCACGTTGTAGTGGAGCGGAGGTTTTGAAAGAAAGTAACTCCGTTTTATATTGTTGTTTTATATTGTTGTTTGACTTATTGTTTGTAATTGTTGAAATTTATAAATAAACCTTTAAAAAAAAAGAAAGTAACTCCACCCAATAAATATGTCATATTCGTTTGGGAAAAAAGGAACTAAATTGGTCCCCTTTTTTTTTATTTTTTGGTTTTTTAAGCCTTTATTTATAAATTTCAACATTTACAAACAGACGAGAAACAATAATCAAAATAAGTACAAAACAGCGCCAGAAGGATAAATTAGTCCTCGTGCAAAACTTCCGCTCCACTACTACGTGTCACCACTCCCGCTCTTAGCGCCTTCAAAATAAGACCTCATGGAACAAACTAACAGTTTATAACAGGAACTTAACATCACAAAGAGGTCATGAGCTCTTATTTTGAAAGCGCTAAGATGCGGAAGTGGTGACACGTTGTAGTGAGAAGATGTTTTGAAATAAAGGAAATAAAGTACTTTGATTATTATTTCTCAATTTTTCGTAAATTTTGAAATTTTTTAAATATAAGTTTATTTAAAAAAATAACAAATATCAAATAAAAAAAAGGAAATAAAGCTGTCCTCATATAAAACTTCCGCTCCACTACAACGTGAAACCACTTCCGCTCATAGTGCCTTCAAAACAAGAGCTCAAGGCATATACTGTAACAGCTTATAACAGGGACTTAACATCACACAGAGGCCTTGAGCTCTTATTTCGAAGGTGTTAAGAGCGGAAGTGGTGACACGTTGTAGTGGAGAAGATGTTTTGAAAAAAAGCAAGTAAAGTACTTTGATTATTATTTCTCAATTGTTTGCAAATCCATCCATTTTCTACCGCTTATTCCCTTTGGGGTCGCGGAGGGCGCTGGTGCCTATCTCAGTTACAATCGAGCGGAAGGCGCGTACACCCTGGACAAGTTGCCACTTCATCGCAGGGCCAACACAGATAGACAGACAACATTCACACACTAAATGTTGGAATTTTTAAATAAAGTTTTGTTTAAAAAACAATTATTAAAGTTAAAAAAAAAAAAAGATGTAGAGTGGTCCTCGTGTAAAACTTCCGCTCCACTATAACGTGTCACCACTTCCGCTCTTAACACCTTCGAAATAAGAGCTCAAAGCATATATACTATATGACAGCTTATAACAGGAATTTAACATCACAAAGAGGGTTTGAGCTCTTATTTCGAGGGCGCTAAGAGCGGAAGTGGTGACACGTTGTAGTAGAGCAGATGTTTTGAAAGAAAGGAAATACATTTAAGGATTGTATTAATTACCTAGGAATGTGTGTGCGTGTGTGTGTGTGTGTGTGTGTGTGTGTGTGTGTGTGTGTGTGTGTGTGTGTGTGTTTGCTAACACATGTTGATAAAAATATAACATTTACATAATAAAAATCAACTCCAGGCTTCCCAAATGCTGTAATAAATTAAGTATGATGAGTTGACTTGAAACTGTTTAATGTTGCACTTTTTATATGTAGAAGAAAAGTTTTGACATTTTTTTTAAATCTGAACAACAATTTGAGGCAGTTTAATGTGGATTAACGTGGGCAGAATTATTATAGTGTTCCCAATGTTAAAAGCAAAAAGCCATTGTTTACAAATTTGGGAAATAAATAACCCCAAAATTTATATTTTGTTGTTTTCTTACTGTACCAAAAATTAATCGAACCATGACCTCTAAACCGAGGTACGGACCGAACCGACATTTTTGTGTACCGTTACACCCTTAATATATATAAAACATATACTGTATATATATATATATATATACATGTATATGTATATATGTATGTGTGTATATGTATGTGTATATATGTATATGTATATATATGTATGTATACATATATATATATATATACATGTATATGTATATATGTATGTGTATGTATATATGTATGTATACATATATATATATATATATATGTGTATATATATATAAATATAAATATATATATATATATATATATATATATATATATATATATATATATATATATATATATATATGTATATATATATGTCTGTGTGGGAAAAATCACAAAACTACTTCATCTCTACAGAACTGTTTCATGAAGGGTTCCCTCAATCATCAGGAGATATTCCTGATTCTCCTGATGATGGAGGGAACCCCTCATCAATCAATCAATGTTTACTTATATAGCCCTAAATCACTAGTTGAAACAGTTCTGTAGAGATGAAGTAGTCTTGTGATTTTTCCCACACATATATATTGCGCTATACCACGAAATCGAGCACTATTCTCTGGATAATCCAATCAAGACATATATATGTACTCTACTGTGCAATCTACTAATAAAAGTTTCAATCCAATCAATCAATCAATCAATACTTTTAGTAACAAACATGCACAGAAAAAATATGTATTTTATCAAATGGTGAAATTGTAACATATAGTCATTTTGGGGTAGGTACATGAGTCAGTTCACATCAAAATAAAAGCATTGACATAAGTGATGCGGCACGTGTTTAGTGGACAGTGATACAGTATTGCTGTTGAGGGCCTGGCAAAAATGACTGCCGCAAGATGGCGGACAGCCTGACGTATGATGCAGCCAATCCGTGAGGGACCAAGCCCATTTGGCGGCAAATGATTGTATCTCTGGCGTGATTGGTCGTCTGCACCGGATAAGGCGGGTGCATAGTAGCGGAACCCGGAAATTAGTAACCGAGCACCGCACCATCAGACGACAGGAGCTGACGCATTGCTTAAAACTTCATTTCTGCTGGGATATAAAACCTAAACCTGGTTACCGTCAAAGGAAGATCTACATTTTAACAAGTAAGTTATCTGTTTGAAATGATAGGTTTTGTTGTTGACAATGTTCGCCACGCAGTCGCTTGGACGCAGTCTGGCTAGCTGTTTGACACATCGGAATTATTATTAAAAACTAATAAAATAATCACTAAATCATAGTGGGCGTTTGTTATAAATGTAAAGCGTAGAGAGTTTGTTTTTTAAAAATAAATATGAAGTAAAGGGGTACAAGTAGCTGAAGTAGGCGTTGTCTCGTTTTTTTACCTGTCTTGCGGCTAAAAAGAATCCATCCATCCATTTCCTACCGCTTGTACCTTACAGCAGTGTTTTTCAACCTCTGCGCTGCGGCACACTAGTCTACAGTCTGGTGTCCCGAGGGAGATTACCTGGTTTCACTTATTAGGGGTAAAAAAATATATGTTTTGCAAACCAGTAGGTATAGTCTGTAAATGATGTGTTGTTGAGTGTCAGTGCTGTCTAGAGTTAGGCAGAGTAATGGTGTTATGTCCAGGGTGTACACCGCCTTCCGCCCGGTTGTAGCTGAGATAGGCGCTGTCACGCCAAATTTCTTCCCCCCTACAAAATCAATCAATGTTTATGTAGCCGAGTGTCCTGGGTTCGCATAATCTGGGTACTTATAAAATAAAATAATAAAAGGGAGTCATGAGAGCAGGTCCGGTCTCCACCACTTCTTTATTGTTCCCTTCTTTACACCTCTTTCCATATACCACACCTTCTTCAACAACCCACCTTGCGCCACGGCAACACTGGGGGGACACCCTGAACTGTTTGTTACATACGTCCCCCCCTCAAGTAAAAACGTCCCTGTTTCATCACAAACAACATAGGTAACAAACAAGGGGAAATAGAACAGAGAAAAGAAAAAAATATTCTACATTCACAATCTTAATGCACACATAAATCCGTCCATCCATTCATCATCTTCCGCTTATCCGAGGTCGGGTCGCGGGGGCAACAGCCTAAGCAGGGAAGCCCAGACTTCCCTCTCCCCAGCCACTTCGTCTAGCTCTTCCCGGGGAATCCCGAGGCGTTCCCAGGCCAGCCGGGAGACATAGTCTTCCCAACGTGTCCTTGGTCTTCCCCGTGGCCTCCTACCGGCTGGACGTGCCCTAAACACCTCCCTAGGGAGGCGTTCGGGTGGCATCCTGACCAGATGCCCGAACTACCTCATCTGGCTCCTCTCCATGTGGAGGAGCAGCAGCTTTACTTTGAGTTCCTCCCGGATGGCAGAGCTTCTCACACATAAATCAATATTTTTTTTACACCGTATTGCATAGTCTAGCACACTGGCCCCTCAAAACATGCAAAAACTCCCAAATGCGAAGGAGGTCGCCGCAATCGCCCCATTTGTAAGACAGTTCAATTATGTGGAGGAGGTCGCCCCCAGCGAGATGGTCCGATGGTGTGCAGGAGGTTACCCCAGTCACCCCCCCCTGCGAGATAGTCCGTTTGTGAGTTGGGATGCACCGATTAATCGGTAACCGAATATATTCGGCCGAATATGGCAAAAAAAGCCACATTCGGCCTTCGGTGGAATGAGTTAAAAACAAGGCCGAATAGTGGCGTGTGACGCAATTTTTTGACGCGGTGACGCAATCAACCAACGTGCAGTGACGTTGGGATATGTTGTGTACCTGTATAAGTGTATGAGGTTACAAGCACACACTTATTGAGATTTAGTGGGGCCTCTGTTTACATTATTAGCCTGTTGTGTAGGCTACCTGTATAAGTGTATGAGGTTACAAGCACACACTTATTGAGATTTAGTGGGGCCTCTGTTTACATTATTAGCCTGTTGTGTAGGCTACCTGTATAAGTGTATGAGGTTACAAGCACACACTTAATTGAGATTTACTTGAGCCTTCTGTTTACATTATTAGCCTGTTGTGTAGGCTACCTGTATAAGTTAGATTAGATTAGATAGTACTTTATTTATTCCGTCAGGAGAGTTCCTTCAGGAAAATTACAAGTTTCAGCACAATCCCATTCAAGATCAGACAAACATTACAGGGAGACAGAACAGGATCGCTGACGGGTCTGCCGGCTTCCAGCGCCCCTTACAAAAAAGATGACATACAGGTAAACGGGGGTGAGGGGGGGGTGGGGGGGTTGGGAGAAAAGAATAGAAGATTAAAATAAAAAAAAAAGTGTATGAGGTTACAAGCACACACTTAATTGAGATTTACTTGAGCCTTCTGTTTACATTATTAGCATATCTACTGTGGCTAAGCAGACTTTTGCCAAAAGGACAATAATTCATTTGTTGTGGGTTTATCCACTTTGATGCACTTTATTTTATTTTTTTGGGGAATGCGTGTTTTGTTTGAAGGCCTAATATAAATGAAAAACTGTGCTTTTTTTGAAAAGCAAAGACTACTGGAATTAGCCTGTTGTGTAGGCTACCTGTATAAATTAGATTAGATTAGATAGTACTTTATTTATTCCGTCAGGAGAGTTCCTTCAGGAAAATTACAATTTTCGGCACAATCCCATTCAAGATCAGACAAACATTACAGGGAGACAGAACAGGATCGCTGACGGGTCTGCCGGCTTCCAGCGCCCCTTACAAAAATAATTGACATACAGGTAATCAAGGGGTGGGGGGAAAGAATAGAAGATTAAAATTAAAATAAAAAAAATTAAAATAAAAAAAAAAGTGTATGAGGTTACAAGCACACACTTAATTGAGATTTACTTAAGCCTTCTGTTTACATTATTAGCATATCTACTGTGGCTAAGCAGACTTTTGCCAAAAGGACAATAATTCATTTGTTGTGGGTTTATCCACTTTAATGCACTTTATTTTTTCTGGAATGCATGTTTTGTTTGAAGGCCTAATATAAATGAAAAACTGTGCTTTTTTTTGAAAAGCAAAGACTACTGGAATATTAAAAAAAATGTCAATATTCAATAAAAAAATACTTTATTTGAAAAACATGTCTAAATATTTATTCTTGGCTATTCATGCAATATTAAAAAAAATTGTGAAAAACTGCATTCATTATTCGGTCTTCGGCCAAGCGTTTAAATTTTATTCGGCTTCGGCCACAAATTTTCATTTCGGTGCATCGCTATTTGTGAGATAGTTGGTTAATGAGGCTCCATCATGTCATCAGATTTGGGGTTACAGGCAGTGGTGCGTGTCCTTTTTTTTTTTTTTTTTTTCAAGCAACATACAGAGTCTAATTGAAGGAGAAACACCCTGGCCCCCCCATGGCTCCCATGGGAACCACATCCAGAACGTCCATGACCACCCTCCGGGGGGGCCCGACAAACCTGAGACCCGCCCACGGTGACGGGTCCGACACGCTCAGTACTTCTCACGCCACCGTCTGCTGTCTCTCGGTGCGAAGGGCCGGCAGCGAGACCGCGGGAACGCCTCCGCAACCAGCTGGGCCACAGCAAACCCCTCCAAGCTCTCCCCCGGAGCACGCACACCGAAGCGGTCCATTAATTGTCCTTGTTTAAAAACTGCCCCCAGTCTCCCACGGGACGAGTCGGGAGGATTCGAAAATCCTCACCAGCTCCTGGTTGCAGTGGCGGTCGCCTCCCTCCGTCGGCCCAAAAAAGGTTGAAAATCACTGCCTTACGGAGTCACGGTGGGTCCACCCTGGACAAGTGGCCCCCTCATCGCGGAGCCAACACGGATAACATTCGCACAATAAAACTCAAATCAGCATTTCTGTTAGAAATACTTAGTTGGATTGTTACTCTTGCTGCAGAAGTCTTTGCAAATGTGTCTTAATTCTGATTTTACTCTTCTTCTTTTTAAAGCCGGTGCAAAGAATGGAAGGGTCATTAACCGTTATTTCCAATCCCACTGTGAATGTGCGCCTAACCACCGCCATATCCTCGTTTGAGGTCAAGCGAAGGTTTGATAGAGGCTTGTGCATCGCCGAGCTGAAGGTAAGTCTGGATCTGCACGGTGCGTCGTCCTCAAGTACAACTTGTATTGCACAATGCAGCAAGTACAATAGTAGTAATGACGTCTCATTAGGGGAAACTGGAGATGGTGGTGGGCGTGCCTTCCTCCTGCATGGACCTGGAGTTGTTCAGCACCTCAGACGATTACATGCAAAAAATGGACGACGACAACGCTTTGCTGGGCTCTTATCCCGTGGATGATGACTGCAGAATACACGTATGTGGATGCTGTGGAAATGTTTTCCCAATTCTTCATTACCAATCTACAAACCCCGTTTCCATATGAGTTGGGAAATTGTGTTAGATGTAAATATAAACAGAATACAATGATTTGCAAATCCTTTTCAAGCCATATTCAGTTGAATATGCTACAAAGACAACATATTTGATGTTCAAACTGATAAACTTTTTTTTGTTTTGCAAATCATTAACTTTAGAATTTGATGCCAGCAACACGTGAGAAAGAAGTTGGGAAAGGTGGCAATAAATACTGATAAAGTTGAGGATTGCTCATCAAACACTTATTTGGAAAATCCCACAGGTGTGCAGGCTAATTGGGAACAGGTGGGTGCCATGATTGGCTATAAAAACAGCTTCCCAAAAAAATGCTCAATCGTTCACAAGAAAGGATGGGGCGAGGTACATCCCTTTGTCCACAACTGCGTGAGCAAATAGTCAAACAGTTTAAGAACAACCTTTCTCAAAGTGCAATTGCAAGAAATTTAGGGATTTCAACATCTACGCTCCATAATATCATCAAAAGGTTCAGAGAATCTGGAGAAATCACTCCACGTAAGTGGCATGGCCGGAAACCAACATTGAATGACCGTGACCTTCCATCCCTCAGACGGCACTGTATCAAAAACCGACATCAATCTCTAAAGGATATCACCACATGGGCTCAGGAACACTTCAGAAAACCACTGTCACTAAATACAGTTTGTCGCTACATCTGTAAGTGCAAGTTAAAACTCTACTATGCAAAGCGAAAGCCATTTATCAACAACATCCAGAAAAGCCGCCGGCTTCTCTATTATTATTAAGTTCGTACTATTAGACCAGTCTGCTGCTTTCTGGGAAATAAAAGCACTGTTTGTTGACTAAGCGTAGTCTGTGACAACGCTTCTCTCAATTGTCATGCAAGTGTAAAAATAAGTTGCTTATAACGTCACTATCTCCCATTAAAACCTCCGAAAGGTTTAGTGGCCACATGTGTGGACAGCACCTTTTTAGCTCTTATTTCCAAAATTGTGCACACTACTGAATTGGGAGGAAGCCGGAGTACCCGGAGGGAACCCACGCATTCACGGGGAGAACATGCAAACTCCACACAGAAAGATCCTCCGGCTTCCTCCCACTTCCAAAGACATGCACCTGGGGATAGGTTGATTGACAACACTAAATGGGCCCTAGTGTGTGAATGTGAGTGTGAATGTTGTCTGTCTATCTGTGTTGGCCCTGCGATGAGGTGGCGACTTGTCCAGGGTGTACCCCGCCTTCCGCCCGATTGTAGCTGAGATAGGCGCCAGCGCCCCCCGCGACCCCGAAAGGGAATAAGCGGTAGAAAATGGATGGATGGATACTGAATTGGGATCTTATGGCCGCTTATGTTGACACTTATACTGCCATCTGGTGGTGTCAGAAGAGTATAACATACAATGGAATTTGGGAAAAATAAGAATTAGCATGTCACTAAACATGAAGTACACTTGTGTGTACTTATGGAGTAAGTACATCATATCAAAATATGATTCTTAGTTTTTATTCTAAATAGGGTCCAATAAGCCCAAATAGCAAAGAGAAATAAAACAAGTATGTAAACAAAAAGCCTAGGCTTTGGAATGTATGCAGTAATACTTTATGATTGCATTCACAATTTTATTTTATATTCTTCTTTAGGTTATTGATCAAAGTGGTGGTCAACTGGGAGAGTTCACTGATGTTTCCAAAGTGGAGAAGTTTGCTCTGTCAGACGACGCGTACGAAAAGAGAACAGGTATTGTTCCAATTAGTAAAGTTAATGTCATTTCAGTCAAAATGCAAACCAATGGGAGAAATGTACTGTGAGACTTAGACTTAGACTTCCTTTAATTGTCATTCAAATTTGAACTTGACCATATTTTGTTGTACGGGACATTAGCAGAGATTTGTTTTCAAGTATCTCGTTGACCTGAAAGCAAATCCCTCTCCATCAAGAGACGGCAAGGTCCTTCATGAAGAAGCAGGCACTCGGTCGCTACAACGAGGAAGAAATGGCCAAGAAGAAAGCAGAGAGCATCGCTCGGGAGGAAGAACAGAAGGCGGCTGCTGAAGCCATTACTGTCGGCAGCCGATGCCAAGTGCACGCCAGCGGGCAGCCCACCAAGCTTGGCACGGTCATGTATGTTGGTAAGTTCTTTTTCCTCAGGGTTTTTTGTTTTTTTTTTGCAACAGAGCAACAATATTGTCATGACAAGTCAGCTACATCACTGTAGGATAGACCATTTTGTACATTTAAAATGACTTTTAGTTGACCTCCTTATGATAATACATACAATATTATTTTGCCACAGGAAATATTTCAATTTAAATAATTTAGAAGAATCTGATGTGGATTTAAAGCATTTTTATTCCTAATACAAGTGCAAAAATAAGCAAACAGCTGTACTAGAAGATTAAATTACAATACAGCTAACTACATCAAACATTGTACATTAATCAATGTCATAGGAGTGTAAAAATAAGTTACCTGCGCCGCTGTATATCAAAATTAAAACAAATAAATAGGGCATTTTCCAGTAGTATTTGTTATGCAGATGGAGCATACAGTCATTTAATTTGGAATTTAAAAGTCTAATAAAAGGGCTGGCTCATTTCTGTGTGGAAAATCTCAAGGGATGACACCACCGACCTTTGTCGACAAATGTTAATACTGATATTTGTCAACATTGTCGACAAATGTTAATGCTGATATTTGTCAACATTGTCGACAAATGTTATTAGTAATATTTGTCAACATTGTCGACAATTGTTATTAGTAATATTTGTCAACATTGTGGACAAATGTTATTAGTAAGTTTTGTCAACATTGTCGACAATTGTTATTAGTAATATTTGTCAACATTGTCGACAATTGTTATTAGTAATATTTGTCAACATTGTCGACAATTGTTATTAGTAATATTTGTCAACATTGTGGACAAATGTTATTAGTAAGTTTTGTCAACATTGTCGACAATTGTTATTAGTAATATTTGTCAACATTGTCGACAATTGTTATTAGTAATATTTGTCAACATTGTCGACAAATGTTAATGCTGATATTTGTCAACATTGTCGACAAATGTTAATGCTGATATTTGTCAACATTGTCGACAAATGTTATTAGTAATATTTGTCAACATTGTGGCCTAATGTTATTAGTATGTTGTTGGTGATATTTGTCAACATTGTCGACAAATATTATCGTGATATTTGTCCACATTATCGACAAATATTATCGTGATATTTGTCCACATTATCGACAAATATTATCGTGATATTTGTCAACATTGTCGACAAATATTATCGTGATATTTGTCCACATTGTCGACAAATGTTGTTGGTGATATTCGACAATGATATTCACGATAACATTTGTTGACAATGTTGACAAATATCACCAACAACATACTAATAACATTTGTCCACAATGTTGACAAATATCACCGACGACATTTGTCGACAATGTCGACAAATACCACCGACGACATTTGTCGACGATGTCGACAAATACCACCGACGACATTTGTCGACAATGTTGCTAATAAAAAAGCCTTGCCTGTACCGGAAGTAGCAGACGATGTGCGCGTGACGTCACGGGTTGTGGAGCTCCTCACATCTGAACATTGTTTACAATCATGGCCACCAGCAGCGAGAGCGATTCGAACCGAGAAAGTGACGATTTCCCCATTAATTTGAGCGAGGATGAAAGATTCGTGGATGACGAAAGTGAGAGTGAAGGACTCGAGAAAAAAAAAGACTAGAGGGCAGTGGGAGCAATTCAGATGTTATTGGACAAATTTACTAGGATAATTCTGGAAAATCCCTTATCTGCTTATTGTGTTACTAGTGTTTTAGTGAGATTATATGGTCGTACTTGTACAACCTGAAGGTCGGCCCCGCACCTTTCTTCAGCACCAGTCGACGGGTGGTGGCGATGCCCATCTCTGCCCTTCGCAAGGGACTCTCTTCGAAACACGATCTTTCGAAATGATCGTTGCATAATACACTGTACTTTATGTGTGTGGTCCAATCCAACTGTGTCCGCTTGTCCGCTCTGTTCCATAGTAAAGCTTCACTGTCATCTTTCGGGAATGTAAACAATGAAACACCGGCTGTGTTTGCTTTGCTAAAGGCGGCCGCAATACACCGCTTCCCACCTACAGCTTTCTTCTTTGACGTCTCCATTGTTCATTGAACAAATTGCAAAAGATTCAGCAACACAGATCTCCAGAATACTGTGGAATTTCGCGATGAAAACAGGCGAGCTAATAGCTGGGAACGATGCTGGAACAAAATGTCCTCTACAATGTGTGACGTCACTCGCAGGCGTCATCATACCGAGACGTTTCAGCAGGATATTTCGCGCAAAATTTAAAATTGCAATTTAGTAAACTATAAAGGCCGTATTGGCATGTGTTGCAATGTTAATATTTAGGGTCCGCAGGCCCATTGCTAAAGGACTCCAAAGGGGTCCTTTTGCAATGGGCCAAGGACCCTATTGAAGCTGGTCCGTTTTATTATTATTATTCCGCCACCTCTTAGAACTGTAATTTGACCCCCTGAACATGCTTCAAAACTCACCAAATTTCACACACTCATCAGAACTGGCTAAAATTGCCATCTCATAAAAAAACCAAACCCCAAAAATCAAAAATGCGCTCTAGCGCCCCCTAGGAAAAAAAAAAAAACAGACTGCTTGTAACTTCCGTTAGCAATGTCGTAGAGACATGAAACAAAAACTTCTATGTAGGGCTAACTTAGACCTAGATTTCATAATTTTACTTTATACGGCAAAAATCAACAGAAATTTTGCAAAAAGTCATTCAAAGCAAAATTTTCGCGAAAATTTCAATTTTTGCCTCTTTGAGCTGTAATTTGACCCCCTTAAAATGCTTCAAAACTCACCTAACTTGGCACACATATCAGGGGTGGCAAAAATTGAGATTTAATGAAAAAACCAAACCCCAAAACTCAAAAATGCGCTCTAGCGCAATTTTTGAATAAAACATAGAAAAAACTGCTCCTAGGAAGAAAACACAGACAAAACTGCTTGTAACTTTCGTTAGGAATGTCGGAGAGACCTGAAACGAAAACCTCTATGCAGGTCTCCCTTAGACCTACATTTTAATAATTGACATCCTTCAGCAAAAATCAACAGGAAGTTAAAAATTACCCGTTCAAAATAAAAGTTTTGTAAACACCCGTAACCTTTTTTCAAACATTATCTCCTCTGAGCGCGTTTGTCGTTTCGGCTTCAAACTTGCACGGGAGAGAGTTTGACCCTTCTGATTAAAAGTTATTGAAAGAGTTTTGATTACTGCTCCGGTTTGGATTTTACGCACCTTCAAAAAACCCCTGTGCAGATTTTCCTAAAAAATGTCATTTTTGCCTCTTTGAGCTGTAATTTGACCCCCTTAAAATGCTTCAAAGTGCAAGTCATAGCTCTACCATGCAAAGCGAAAGCCATTTATCAACAACATCCAGAAACGCCAATCTGTAATTTGACCCCCTTAACATGCTTCAAAACTCACCAAATTTTACACACACATCAGGACTGGCGAAAATTGCCATCTAATAAAAAACCAAACCCCTAAAGTCAAAATTGCGCTCTAAGGCCCCCTAGAAAAAAAACCCTCACAAAACTGCTTGTAACTTCTGTTAGGAATGTCGTAGAGACATGAAACAAAAACATCTATGTAGGTCTGACTTAGACCAGGGCTCGAGTCGCGGCGGCAACAGCCAAAGGCAGGCCCGACCAACGCTGCTTTCAGCTTTAATTCATCGTTGATACATAAACTATCAAACTGCGTGGTCGGTAGTAGTGGCTTTCAGTAGGCCTTTAAACATGCTGCAATAAGTTGAATTTACAGTTACATGGTCCACATCATAATTTTTGGCCATCAGTGTTGCCTTTTTAATAAAAGAATTACAAACCATCCAAATAAAAAGCAAAACACATATTAGAAGTTTTATGGGGTTTGTGAGATTTGCTGAGGCGCCACGTGTGACAAAATTCAGTCCTGACTGACTAGAAATCTAAAAATTGCAAGGATACACATTTTTTATTGTTCTCTTTAAAAAGTTTCATTTTTTGTTAAAGGGGAACATTATCACAATTTCAAAAGGGTTAAAAACAATAAAAATCAGTTCCCAGTGGCTTGTTGTATTTTTTGAAGTTTTTTTCAAAATTTTACCGGTCTCCGAATATGTGAAGTGAAGTGAATTATATTTATATAGCGCTTTTTCTCTAGTGACTCAAAGCGCTTTACATAGTGAAACCCAATATCTAAGTTACATTTAAACCAGTGTGGGTGGCACTGGAAGCAGGTGGGTAAAGTGTCTTGCCCAAGGACACAACGGCAGTGACTAGGATGGTGGAAGCAGGAATCGAGCCTGCAACCCTCAAGTTGCTGGCACGGCCACTCTACCAACCGAGTTAAACCGCCCTAAATAAAGCTTTAAAGTGCCTTATTTTCGCTATCTTCGAAACCACTATCCATTTCCCTGTGACGTCACACAGTGCTGCCAATGTAAACAAACAATGGGAATACCACAGCAAGATATAGCGACATTAGCTCGGATTCAAACTCGGATTTCAGCGACTTAAGCGATTCAACAGATTACGCATGTATTGAAACAGATGGTTGGAGTATGAAAGTATTGAAGAAGAAACTGAAGCTATTGAGCGAATAGCTATTGACGCTATTCATAGCCATAGCATGGCCGAATAGCTGCGTTAGCATCGCCGGTAAAATGTGCGGACCAAACGATCAGGACTTTCGCATCTTTTGACACTGGAGCAACTTAAATCCATCGATTGGTAAGTGTTTGTTTCGCATTAAATGTGGGTGGAAGGAAATGTAATATAGTTGCAAATGCATCTACAGGTTATCCATACATCTCTGTGCCATGTCTGCTGGTAAATAGCATGTTAGCATCGATTAGCTGGCAGTCAACATCAACAAAACTCACCTTTGTGATTTCGTTGACTATCGTTGCAAATGCATCTGCAGGTTATCCATACATCTCTGTGCCATGTCTGTCTTAGCATCGCCGGTCAAATGTGGAGACACTCTGGTACATTCAACGGGGGTCTGGCGGCAGATACTTTGGCATCTTCGGGCCAGTGGTGCAACTTGAATCCCTCCCTGTTAGTGTTGTTACACCCTCCGACAACACACCGACGAGGCATGATGTCTCCAAGGTTCCAAAAAATAGTCAAAAAAACGGAAAATAACAGAGCTGAGACCCGGTGTTTGTAATGTGTTGAAAATGAAAATGGTGGGTGTGTTACCTCGGCGACGTCACATTCTGACGTCATCGCCTCCAGCGCGATAAACAGTAAGGCGTTTAATTCGCCAAAATTCACCCATTTAGAGTTCGGAAATCGGTTAAAAAAAATAGATGGTCTTTTTTCTGCACCATCAAGGTATATATTGACACTTATGTAGGTCTGCTGATAATGTTCCCCTTTAAGTAAAATGTGGTTGTGGTGTTGACAGGCACAACGGATTTTAAGCCCGGCTTTTGGGTCGGTGTGAAGTATGATGAGCCACTGGGGAAACACGACGGCAGGTAAGAACACCATATTTCCTATTTAGTCTGCCATGGCACAGCTTTGACTTGACCCTATTCCTCCGTTTCTTCTTCTCTCAGTTGTGACGGGAAGCGCTACTTCGAATGTGAGAACAAATACGGAGCCTTCGTGAAGCCGCTGAACGTGACCGTCGGAGACTTTCCTGAAGAGGATTACGGTTTGGATGAAATGTAGGACTGAGCGTGCGACGGTGGGGGAGAAAAAAAAAAACATCATCCGAACTTATTTTTATTGCTTCTTGTGCTTTTTCAAGAGAGAATGTCAGTGGCGGTGTTTGAGTTAAAAGTGGTGTTCTTTTAACCCTGAAGTCCTTCATTTCTTGGTCATGCAGCATAATATTTAATGTACGCCTGTTCTGTATCCTTGGGCATGCAGGATGTGATCATATGTACAATATTAGAATACTAAAAAGGCAGAGTTGTTGATGCAAATTTGATCCTTCATGTGCTTGGTGACGTCACATTGTACTGTATTGTCATTTTTCACTCTGTGATTTATTACAGTGTCCCAGTCATAATGTACAAAAAGGAAGCTCTTCCTTTTCAAACGTTTGTGTGTAAAATATAGTTCATGTCTTCATGTAGATAAATGATGCATTTCCTCTTATTTTTCTATTAATGAAGTCCTGTCATTGAAAATGTTGCAATCAAGTGTGTCGTGTTTATGTTGAGCCACTGCAACTGAAGTCATCAGAAAATCTTTCCATAAAAATTGACATAGAATATACAAACCCCGTTTCCATATGAGCTGGGAAATTGTGTTAGATGTAAATATAAACAGAATACAATGATTTGCAAATCCTTTTCAACCCATATTCAGTTGAATATGCTACAAAGACAACATATTCGATGTTCAAACTCATAAACTTTGTTTTTTTTTTGCAAATAATATTTAACTTGGAATTTCAAGGCTGCAACACGTGCCAAAGTAGTTGGGAAAGGGCATGTTCACCACTGTGTTACATCACCTTTTCTTTTAACAACACTCGATAAACATTTGGGAACTGAGGAAACTAATTGTTGAAGCTTTGAAAGTGGAATTATTTCCCATTCTTGTTTTATGTAGAGCTTCAGTCCTTCAACAGTCCGCTGTCCTATTTTACGCTTCATAATGCACCACACATTTTCCATGGGAGACAGGTCTGGACTGCAGGCGGGCCAGGAAAGTACCCGCACTCTTTTTTTTTTTTTTACGAAGCCACGCTGTTGTAACACGTGCTGAATATGGCTTGGCATTGTCTTGCTGAAATAAGCAGGGGCGTCCATGAAAAAGACGGCGCTTAGAATGCAGCATATGTTGTTCCAAAACCTGTACGTACCTTTCAGCATTAATGGTGCCTTCACAGATGTGTAAGTTACCCATGCCTTGGGCACTAATGCACCCCCATACCATCACACATGCTGGCTTTTGAACTTTGCGTCGATAACAGTCTGGATGGTTGGCTTCCCCTTTGGTCCAGATGACACGATGTCGAATATTTCCAAAAACAATTTGAAATGTGGACTCGTCAGACCACAGAACACTTTTCCACTTTGCATCAGTCCATCTTAGATGATGTCGGGCCCAGAGAAGCCGGCGGCGTTTCTGGATGTTGTTGATAAATGGCTTTCGCTTTGCATAATAGCGCTTTAACTTGCACTGAGAGTGTAGCTACGAACTGTATTTAGTGACAGTGGTTTTCTGAAGTGTTCCTGAGCCCATGTGGCGATATCCTTTAGAGATTGATGTCGGTTTTTGATACAGTGCCGTCTGAGGGATGGAAGGTCACGGTCATTCAATGTTGGTTTCCGGCCATGCCGCTTACGTGGAGTGATTTCTCCAGATTCTCTGAACCTTTTGATGATATTATGGAGCGTAGATGTTGAAATCCCTAAATTTCTTGCAATTGCACTTTGAGAAAGGTTGTTCTTAAACTGTTTGACTATTTGCTCACGCAGTTGTGGACAAAGGGGTGTACCTCGCCCCATCCTTTCTTGTGAAAGACTGGGAAGCTGTTTTTATACCCAATCATGGCACCCACCTGTTCCCAATTAGCCTGCACACCTGTGGGATGTTCCAAATAAGTGTTTGATGAGCATTCCTCAACTTTATCAGTATTTATTGCTACCTTTCCCAACTTCTTTGTCACGTGTTGCTGGCATCAAATTCTAAAGTTAATGATTATTTGCACAAAAAACAAGTTTATCAGTTTGAACATCAAATATGTTGTCTTTGTAGCATATTCAACTGAATATGGGTTGAAAAGGATTTGCCAATCATTGTATTCTGTTTATATTTACATCTAACACATTTTCCCAACTCATATGAAAACGGGGTTTGTATAACTGATTAAGTTATGGTAATTTAACAGTTCTTTTTGTTGCATTTGCTGTAAATGTTTCTATCTATAAGTCGCTCTGGAAAATCGATGTAAAGACAACCACATTTTCTTCCACTTTTACTCCCAATAATGCACCACATTGGTCACAAAGTAAGAGTTGTGTAAAGACAAATATGGTAAAAGGAAATAGACTTACGTCACGAATGTCTTGCACACTTTCTCCACTTTTTCTTCACGCTCAGGTCTAACCAAAGCTGGATTTCTTATGGGCCCGCTGCAAAGCAAGCACCCAATACGGGTGTTAAGATAGTGGTTTCTATTTCATTTTGACCTATACATAGTGCAATTAATTATTTCAAATGTTTAATTTTCTGTTTTATCCCCATTTTGGGATGGATAAAAGTCTATCCATCTATTCTTTTACGCTAGACTTTTAGCTTTATTCGACCCCGGGCCAGGGCTTCTCAGCACATCAACATTTCCGCGGGAATTTTCGAGTTGCGTGTTTATTTTACAAGCACAGCTCCAGTGTACATTTTGGGGAGGAGATCAGACATTGGCCATTCTCTATAGAAGAGATTAAATTTGCTTTTGTTTTTTATAAACGACTGTAACAGAAATTTTTTGTCAACATTATAAGGCTCCAGGCAAAAAAAATTTCCACGTAAATGTTGATTTATGAAACTAAGGCCTACATTTTCTAATTGGCTTAATGGTTTGTCTGTCTTTCTGTGTTGGCCCTGCGGTGAGGTGGCGACTTGTCCAGGGTGTACCCCTGCCTTCCACCCGAATCCTGCTGGGATAGGCTCCCGCGACCCCGAAAGGGACAAGCGGTAGAAAATGGATTGAAGTATGGGATGTCTGTTTATCTGTGTTGGCCCTGTGATGAGGTGGCGACTTGTCCAGGGTGTATACCTGCCTTCCGCCCGAATGCAGCTGAGATAGGCTCCCGCGACCCCATAAGGGACAAGCGGTAGTAAATGGATGGATGGGTTGTCTGTCTATCTGTGTTGGCCCTGCGATGAGTAGGTGACTTGTCCAGGGTGTACACCGCCTTCTGCCCGAATGCAGCTGAGATAGGCTCTAGCGACCCCAAAAAGGGACAAGTGGTAGAAAAGGCATGGATGGGTTGTCTGTATATTTGTGTTGGCCCTGCGATGAGGTGACTACTTGTCCAGGGTGTACACCGCCTTCCGCCCGAATGCAGCTGAGATAGGCTCCCGTGACCCCAAAAGGGACAAGCGGTAGGAAATGGATGGAAGTATGGGATGTCTGTCTATCTGTGTTGGCCCTGTAATGAGGTGGTGACTTGTCCAGGGTGTACCCCTGCCTTCCATCCGAATACAGCTGAGATAGGCTCCTGTGACCCCAAAAGGGACAAGCGGTAGGAAATGGATTGAAGTATGGGATGTCTGTCTATCTGTGTTGGCCCTGTGATGAGGTGGTGACTTGTCCAGGGTGTACCCCTGCCTTCCATCCGAATACAGCTGAGATAGGCTCCCGCGACCCCGAAAGGGACAAGCGGTAGAAAATGGATGGACGTATGGGATGTCTGTCTATCTGTGTTGGCCCTGCGGTGAGGTGGCGACTTGTCCAGGGTGTACCCCTGCCTTCCATCCGAATACAGCTGAGATAGATCCCGCGACCCCGAAAGGGACAGGCGGTAGAAAATGGATAGATGTATGGGATGTCTGTCTATCTGTGTTGGCCATGCGATGAGGTGGCGACTTGTCCAGGGTGTAAAACGCCTTCCGCCCGAATGCAGCTGAGATAGGCTCCAGCGACCCCGAAAGGGACAAGCAGTAGAAAATGGATGGAAGAGGTTGTCTGTGTAGTTGTGTTGGCCTGCGATGAGGTGGCGACTTGTCCAAGGTGTAAAACGCCTTCCGCCCGAATGCAGCTGAGATAGGCTCCAGCGACCCCAAAAGGGACAAGTGGTAGAAAATGGATGGATGGGTTGTCTGTGTATTTGTGTTGGCCCTGCGGTGAGGTTTGACTTGTCCAGGGTGTACCCCTGCCTTCCGCCCGTCTCCTGCTGGGATAGGCTCCCGCGAAAGGGATAAGCGGTAGAAAATGGATGGACGTATGGGATGTCTGTCTATCTGTGTTGGCCCTGCAATGAGGTGGCGACTTGTCCAGGGTGTACCTCACCTTCCGCCCGAATGCAGCTGAGATAGGCTCGAGTGACCCCAAAGGGACAAGCGGTAGAAAATGGATGGAAGGTTGCAATTATCAATCAAATCTTGGTGAATGATTAAGAGGACAAAAACCCCTAAATTGTTATCTTTGTTAAAAAACATTTAAAGTAATTTAAGTAGCCCTTTTTGTCTTTTATTTTATATTTATTATATATTACTCTGTACTCTGCTGCTGGAATTGTAATTTTCCTGAAGGAATCAATAAAGTACTATCCATCTATCTATTGGGGCGGTATAGCGCGGTTGGTAGAGTGGCCGTGCCAGCAACTTGAGGGATTCCAGGTTCGATCCCCGCTTCCGCCAACCTCGTCACTGCCATCGTGTCCTTGGGCAAGACACTTTACCCACCTGCTCCCAGTGCCACCCACACTGATAGATAGTACTTTATTGATTCCTTTAGGAGACCCCCGGCGCCGTTGTAACAGTCCGGGCTGGGGAGACGAGCGGCCCGGTAGCTTCCGAAGCACTCCGCCGAAGGACCGAGAAACAATACAAAACTGTGGTGCACTGGACCCCAGCGCTGATACTCCCGACAGAGAGTCGCCGGGCGAATTGGACGTGTGACACGTTAGTCGTGATGTTAGCCCTTTCCGCGCATGCTCGTCACTACTGTTGCATGCTGGGTAGTGTAGTTCTTATGTTCCCCAGCTTGGGTCAGCAACCTTTTTGAAAGCAAGAGCTACTTCTTGGATACTGATTAATGCCAAGGGCTACCAGTTTGATACACACTTCAATAAATTGCCAGAAATAGCCAATTTGCTCAATTTACCTTTAATAAATAAATCTATATATATATATAAAAAAATTGGTATTTCTGTCTGTCATTCCGTCGTACATTTTTTTTCCTTTTACAGGTTTTTTGTAGAGAATAAATGATGAAAAAAACACTTAATTGAACGGTTTAAAAGAGGAGAAAACACGAAAAAAATGAAAATTACATTTTGAAACATGGTTTATCTTCAATTTCGACTCTTTAAAATTCAAAATTCAACCGAAAAAAATGAATAGAAAAACTAGCTAATTGGAATCTTTTTGAAAAAATTTAAAAAAGAATTTATGGAACATCATTAGTAATTTTCCTGATTAAGATACATTTTTTAATTTTGATGACATGTTTTAAATAGGTTAAAATCCAATCCGCACTTTGTTAGAATATATAACAAATTGGACCAAGCTATATTTCTAACAAAGACAAATCATTATTTCTTCTAGATTTTCCAGAACAAAAATTTTACAAGAAATTCAAAAGATTTTAAAATAAGATTTAAATTTGATTCTACAGATTTTCTACATTTGCCAGAATATTTTCTTTTAATTTTAATCATAATTAGTTTGAAGAAATATTTCACGAATAGTTTTTGTCGAAAAAACAGAAGCTAAAATGAAGAATTACATTAAAATGTATTTATTAATCTTTACAATAAAAAAAATAAATTTACTTGAACATTGATTTAAATTGTCAGGAAAGAAGAAGAATGAATTTAAAAGGTATATGTGTTTAAAAATCCTAAAATAATTTTTAAGCTTGTATTTTTTCTCTAAAATTGTCTTTCTGAAAGTTGTAAGAAGCAAGTAAAAAAATAAATGAATTTATTTAAACAAGTGAAGACCAAGTCTTTAAAATATTTTCTTGGATTTTCAAATTCTATTTGAGTTTTGTCTCTCTTAGAATTAAAAATGTCGAGCAAAGCGAGACCAGCTTGCTAGTAAATAAATAAAATATAAAAATAGAGGCAGCTCACTGGTAAGTGCTGCTATTTGAGCTATTTTTAGAACAGTCCAGCGGGCGACTCATCTGGTCCTTACGGGCGACCTGGTGCCTGCGGGCACCGCGTTCGGACCCCTGATCTAGCTCATAACATCACAGTATGTGTATACATTGTTGCTGACTGGAGAAATCAAATTATTATTGTTATTACCTATGACTGATTTATTTACTTAATTCTCATTTTGTTTTGTGTTGAAAATAAAAATTAAGACATTTAAAAATATTTTTTCAAAGAAATAATTTCTCGCAGTCCAGCCTCACCCAGACTCTGCATCCTGTGGGCCCCCCAGATAAGTTGAGTTTGAGACCCCTGACTTAAAGTGATTTAGGCAGCCCTTTTTGATCTTTTTTATTTCTTAGTATTATTACTCTGTAGTTGCTTTTGTTTTCTTTCCTTGATGTTGGAAGTGCCTTGACTTTTGTGTGAATTTTAAATGTATATTTAATAAAAAAAAATAATAATAAAACACAGCTCCACGTACGGCCACGCCCACCAAAATTCGTCACCTTTGTTGCGTCACATCTAAGATCTCGCGAGACCCCCCCTTCCAAACTGGAAGTGTGGTGGTTGTGTGCGAGACAGAGACGAGGAAAGATGGCGTCGCAGGAGAGCCAGGAGGCGAAAGACGCCGTCAGCATTTGTGAGGTAAAACTCAACAACAACGCTTCCAGGGCTTCTCAATGTCTGCTTCTTCGTGACGGGAGGGTGGGTTTTGTGTTTTGGCCTCGGAATGTCACGTTCCGCGAAGTAGCCGTTAAGGCGAGTGACGCTGTCAGTGCCGGTTGCTTTTAAAGCTCGACCAGCCTCGTCAGTGCGGCGGTGTCGTGGAGACATTTATACCGGCGGGGACGTGGCGAGGACGGCCTTCCTGGTGAATACATCCCGGCAGAAGCCTACGGATATTCAAGCCAATTGTCTAGGAATAAAGTAAAAGTGCCGCGGTGTTAGCCATCGCAAGGCCTTGGACCTCAGCCACGCAGCTCCGGTGTGACTCGCCGCTCTCACCGCGGCACCAATCACTTTATTATCAGCAAACTAACTACAAACCCCGTTTCCATATGAGTTGGGAAATTGTGTTCGATGTAAATATAAACGGAATACAATGATTTGCAAATCCTTTTCAACCCACATTCTGTTGAATGCACTACAAAGACAACATATTTGATGTTCAAACCCATTAACTATTTTTTTTTTGTGCAAATTAACTTAAAATTTCATAGCTGCAACACGTGCCAAAGTAGTTGGGAAAGGGCATGTTCGCCACAGTGTTACATCACCTGTTCTTTAAAGGGAAACAATATCACAGTTTCAAAAGGGTTAAAACTAGGGATGCACCGAAATGAAAATGTGTGGCCGAAACCGAATAAAATCTGAGCGCTTGGCCGAATACCAAATACCGAATAATAAATGCAGTTTTTCACAACTTTTTTATATTGCATGTTTTTCAAATAAACTACTTTTTTTTAATATTGACATTTTTTAATATTCCAGTAGCCTTTGCTTTAAAAAAAAAGCACAAAGTTTTTCATTTATATTAGGCCTTCAAACAAAACATGCATTCCAAAAAAAAATTAAGTGCATTAAAGTGGATAAACCCACAACAAATGAATTATTGTCCTTTTGGCAAAAGTCTGCTTAGCCACAGTAGATATGCTAATAATGTAAACAGAAGGCTCAAGTAAATCTCAATTAAGTGTGTGCTTGTAACCTCATACACTTATACATGTAGTCTGGGCGGCATAGCTCGGTTGGTAGAGTGGCCGTGCCAGCAACTTGAGGGTTGCAGGTTCGATTCCCGCTTCCGCCATCCTAGTCACTGCCGTTGTGTCCTTGGGCAAGACACTTTACCCACCTGCTCCCAGTGCCACCCACACTGGTTTAAATGTAACTTAGATATTGGGTTTCACTATGTAAAAGCGCTATATAAATATATAATTCAATTCAATTCTACACAACAGGCTAATAATGTAAACAGAGGCCCCACTAAATCTCAATAAGTGTGTGCTTGTAACCTCATACACTTATACAGGTACACAACATATCCCAACGTCACTGCACGTTGGTTGATTGCGTCACCGCGTCAAAAAATTGCGTCACACGCCACTATTCGGCCTTGTTCTTAACTCATTCCACCGAAGGCCGAATGTGGCTTTTTTTGCCATATTCGGCCGAATATATTCGGTTACCGATTAATCGGTGCATCCCTAGTTAAAATCAATAAGAATCAGTTCCCAGTGGCTTATTTTATTTTTCAAAGTTTTTTTCAAAATTTTACCCATCCCGGAATATCCTTAAAAAAGGCTTTAAAGTGCCTGATTTTCTCTATCTGTGAAGCCACCGTCCATTTCCCTTTGACGTCATCTAGTGACGCCAATACGGATAGCACAGCAAGATATAGCGACATTAGCTCGGATTCAGACTCGGATTTTAGCGGCTTAAGCGATTCAACAGATTGCGCATGTATTGAAACGGATGGTTGGAGTATGGAGGCAGATAGCAAAAACTAAATTGAAGAAGAAACTGAAGCTATAGATCAGGGGTAGGGAACCTATGGCTCTCGAGCCAGATGCTCTCTTGATGACTGCATCTGGCTCTCAGGTAAATCTTAGCTGACATTGTTCAACACGTTAAGTAATGAATAATTCCACTGGTAATCACAGTGTTAAAAATAACGTTCAAATTATAAAACATTCTCATGTATTTAATCCAACCCTCCGTTTTCTATCGCACCTGTTCAAGATGTCGCATTAATGGTAAGAAGTATTGTATTTATTATTGGTTAACTTTTGGAATAACAATGTTATTAAAAAGAATAAGAGACTTATTATACTCTAAAAATGTTGGTCTTACTTTAAAATGCACGCATTTAGTTGTATTCGGTGTTATAAAATATTACCGTATATGGCTCTCATGGAAATACATTTTGAAATATTTGGCTTTCATGGCTCTCTCAGCCAAAAAGGTTCCCGACCCCTGCTATAGAGCGAATAGCTATTGGCGCTATTTGGCCATGTCTGCCTTAACATCGCCGGTAAAATGTGCGGACCAACCATCAGAAGTTTCGCATCTTGTGACACTGGATCAACTTAAATCCGTCGATTGGTAAGTGTTTGTTTGGCATTAAATGTGGGTGGAGGGAAACGCTGGATGAAAATATAGTTTCAAATGTACATACAGCTAGCCTAAATAGCATGTTAGCATCGATTAGCTGGCAGTCATGCCGCGACCAAATATGTCTGATTAGCACATAAGTCAATAACATCAACAAAACTCACCTTTGTGATTTCGTTGACTTTATCGTTGGAAATTCATCTTTAGGTAATCCATACATCTCTGTGCCGTGTCTGTCTTAGCATCGCCAGTAAAATGTGCAGACACTCTGGCACATTCGATGGGGGTCTGGCGGCAGATTTCTTTGACTTTATCGTTGGAAATGCATCTGCTTTGAGTGTCGCAGGATATCCAGGCAATCTTGCCATCTCTGTAGTAGCATAGCTTTCGTCGGTAAAGTGTGCGTAACAAACGACTGACCATTTCGTCTGCTTTCCCCACACCCTTGTATTTTGAACACATTTCGTCCAATTTCTTGCCACTTTCGCATCTTTGGGCCAGTGGTGCAACTTGAATCCCTCCCTGTTAGTGTTGTTACACCCTCCGACAACACACCGACGAGGCATGATGTCTCCAAGGTTCCAGAAAATAGTCGAAAAAACGGAAAATAACAGAGCTGAGAGACGGTGTTTGTAATGTGTTTGAGAAAATGGCGGCTTTATTACTTAGGTGACGTCACGTTCTGACGTCATCGCTCCGAAAGCAATAAATAGAAAGGCGTTTAAATTGCCAGAATTCGCCCATTTAGAGTTCGGAAATCGGTTAAAAAAATATATGGTCTTTTTTCTGCACCATCAAGGTATATATTGACACTTACATAGGTCTGCTGATAATGTTCCCCTTTAAAGGCCTACTGAAAGCCACTACTAGCGACCATGCAGTCTGATAGTTTATATATCAATGATGAAATATTAACATTGCAACACATGACAATACGGCCGCTTCAGTTTACTAAATTACAATTTTAAGTTTCCCGCGAGTTTCTTGTTAAAAACGTCGCGGAATGATGACGCGTGTTTGTGACGTTATTGGTTGGAGGGGACGTATAAGCTCAGCACCACTTACGGCTAAAATTTGTCTCTTTTTATCGCGCAATCACACAGTATTTTGAACATCTGTGTTGCTGAATCTTTTGCAATTTGTTCAATTAATAATGGAGAAGTCAAAGTAGAAAGATGGAGGTGGGAAGCTTTTAGCCTTTAGCCACACAAACACAGTGTTTCCTTGATTAAAATTCCTGGAGGTGAAGCTTTACTATGGATCAGAGCGGTCAAGCGAACATGCATGTCGAACTGCAGTTTTCGGTGAGAAAATTGTGGAAATAAGTCGCCTCTTACCGGAGATCTGCGGAGCCAGCGTCCTCATGCAGCTGCCGTGACATCTCTCAGAGACTCTGGCGTCAAAACACCCGTGGCCACACCCCTCCGACTATAAGTTACTATTTAACTCACTAAAACACTAGCAACACAATAGGCAGACTAGGGATTTTCCAGAATTATCCTAGTAAATGTGTCTAAAAACATCTGAATCGCTCTCACTGCAATCACCTTTTTTTTTCTTTCTTTTTTTTCTAGGCCTTCACTCTAAATTTCCTCATCCATTGAATCTTTCATCCTCGCTCAAATTTTTGGGGAAATTGTCGCTTTCTCGGTCCGAATAGCTCTTGCTGCTGGGGGCTCACTTTATAAACAATGTTCAGATGTGAGGAGCTCTACAACCAGTGACGTAAAGCGCACATCCTCTGCTACTTCCGGTACAGGCAAGGCTTTTATATTAGCGACCTAAATTTGCGAACTTTATCATCGATGTTCTCTACTAAATCTTTTCAGCAAAAATATGGATGGCAATATCGCGAAATGATCAAGTATGACACATAGAATGGACCTGCTCTACCCGTTTAAATAAGAACATCTCATTTCAGTAGGCCTTTAAACAACACTCAATAAACGTTTGGGAACTGAGGAAACTTTTTGAAGCTTTGAAAGTGGAATTATTTCGCATTCTTGTTTTATGTAGAGCTTCAGTCGTTCAATAGTCCGGGGTCCCCGCTGTCGTATTTTACGCTTCATAACGGGGACGGCGTGGCGCAGTGGGAGAATGGCCGTGCGCAACCCGAGGGTCACTGGTTCAAATCCCACCTAGTACCAACCTCGTCACGTCCGTTGTGTCCTGAGCAAGACACTTCACCCTTGCTGCTGGTTGGCGCCTTGCATGGCAGCTCCCTCCATCAGTGTGTGAATGTGTGTGTGAATGGGTGAATGTGGAAGTAGTGTCAAAGCGCTTTGAGTACTTTGAAGGTAGAAAAGCGCTATACAAGTACAACCCATTTTTCATTTATTTATTATAATGCGCCACACATTTTCCATGGGAGACAGGTCTGGACTACAGGCGGGCCAGGAAAGTACCTGGACTCTTTTTTTACGAAGCCACGCTGTTGTAACACGTGGCTTGGCATTGTCTTGCTGAAATAAGCAGGGGCGTCCATGAAAAAGACAGCGCTTAGATGGCAGCATATGTTGTTCCAAAACCTGTATTTACCTTTCAGCATTAATGGTGCCTTCACAGATGTGTAAGTTACCCATGCCTTGGGCACTAATGCACCCCCATACCATCACACATGCTGGCTTTTGAACTTTGTGTTGATAACAGTCTGGATGGTTCGCTTCCCCTTTGGTCCGGATGACCAAATATCGTATATTTCCAAAAATAATTTGAAATGTGGACTTGTCAGACCACAGACCACTTTTCTACTTTCCATCAGTCCATCTTAGATGATCACGGGCCCAGAGAAGCCAGCGGCTTTTCTGGATGTTGTTGATAAATGGCTTTCGCTTTGCATAGTAGAGCTTTAACTTGCACTTACAGATGTAGCGACGAACTGTATTTAGTGACAGTGGTTTTCTGAAGTGTTCCTGAGCCCATGTGGTGATATCCTTTAGAGATTGATGTTGGTTTTTGATACAGTGCCGTCTGAGGGATCGAAAGTCACGGTCATTCAATGTTGGTTTCCGACCATGCCGCTTACGTGGAGTGATTTCTCCAGATTCTCTGAACCTATTGATGATATAATAATAATAATAACTTAGATTTATATCGCGCTTTTCTAAACACTCAAAGCGCTCACAGAGATGGAGCGTAGATGTTGAAATCCCTAAATTTCTTGCAATTGCACTTTGAGAAAGGTTGTTCTTAAACTGTTTGACTATTTGCTCACACAGTTGTGGACAAAGTGGTGACCCTCGCCCCATCCTTTCTTGTGAAAGACTGAGCATTTTTTGGAAGCTCTTTTTATACCCAATCATGGCACCCACCTGTTCCCAATTAGCCTGCACACCTGTGGGATGTTCCAAATAAGTGTTGAATGAGCAATCCTCAACTTTATCAGTATTTATTGCCACCTTTCCCAACTTCTTTGTCACGTGTTGCTGGCATCAAATTCTAAAGTTAATGATTATTTGCAAAAAAAAAAGTTTATGAGTTTGAACATCAAATATGTTGTCTTTGTACCATATTCATCTGAATATGGGTTGAAAAGGATTTGCAAATCATTGTATTCTGTTTATATTTACGTCTAAGACAATTTCCCAACTCATATGAAACAGGTTTTGTACAAAGAAGAACGATTCTTTGTCTTAAACTAAATATGTCACTTTGTCAAGTTTTAATGTTGAGCTTCTTGCAAGTTATGACCAATGTTGCCTTGAGTGATAAATGAGCAGCACATCTAATTAAATAAGTGAGCCAGCCTGGGGAAAGTACACCGTCTGGCCCAGTTTGCAGTTATATCTGCTGATTGAGTTATTTTGTGAATTATCAATCAAAGTTTATCTATATCGTGTTTCAAAGTGCTGCACAAGCCTCACATCATCGGCTCAGATATCACATCAGGCCAAGGAAAAACTCAATGACAAACCTTGGAGGGGGACCGCAGATGTGGGGTCTCCTAACCCCCGGTACGACCGGTGCAATGGACGTCGAGTGGATCCAGTCACTAGTGTGAAAGTCTAGTCCATAGTGGATCTAACATAATAGTGTGAGAGTCCAGTCCATTGTGGATCTAACATAATAGTGTGAGAGTCCAGTCCATAGAGGATCTAACATAATAGTGTGAGAGTCCAGTCCATAGTGGATCTGACATAATAGTGTGAGAGTCCAGTCCATAGTGGATCTAACATAATAGTGAGAGTCCAGTCCATAGTGGATCTAACATTATAGTGTGAGAATCCAGTCCATAGTAGATCTAACACTATAGTGTGAGAATCCAGTCCGTAGTGGATCTAACATTATAGTGTGAGAATCCAGTCCATAGTGGATCTAACATTATAGTGTGAGAATCCAGTCCATAGTGGATCTAACATAATAGTGTGGGAGTCCAGTCCATAGTGGATCTAACATAATAGTGTGGGAGTCCAGTCCATAGTGGATCTATCATAATGGTGTGAGAGTCCAGTCCATAGTGGATCTAACATAATAGTGTGAGAGTCCAGTCCATAGTGGATCTATCATAATGGTGTGAGAGTCCACTCCATAGTGGATCAAACATAATAGTGTGAGAGTCCAGTCCATAGTGTATCTAACAATAGTGTGAAAGTCCAGTCCATAGTGGATCCAACATAATAGTGTGAGAGTCCAGTCCATAGTGGATCTAACATAATAGTGTGAGAGTACAGTCCATAGTGGATCTATCATAATAGTGTGAGAATCCAGTCCATAGTGGATCTAACATAATAGTGTGAGTCCAGTCCATAGTGGATCTAACCTAATAGTGTGAGAGTCCAGTCCATAGTGGATCTAACATAGTAGTGTGAGAGTCCAGTCCATAGTGGATCTAACGTAATAGCATGAGTCCAGTCAGTAGTGGATATAATAGTTTGAGAGTCCAGTCCACAGTGGGTCTAACATAACAGTGTGAGAGTCCAGTCCATAGTGGATCTAACATAATAGTGTGAGAGTCCAGTCCATAGTGGATCTATCATAATAGTGTGAGAGTCCTGTCCATAGTGGATCTATCATAATAGTGTGAGAATCCGGTCCATAGTGGATCTAACATAGTAGTGTGAGAGTCCAGTCCATAGTGGCTCTAACATAATAGTGTGAGAGTCCAGTCCATAGTGGATCAAACATAATAGTGTGAGAGTCCAGTCCATAGTGGATCTAACATAATAGTGTGAGAGTCCAGTCCATTGTGGATCAAACATAATAGTGTGAGAATCCAGTCCATAGTGGATCTAAAATAATAGTGTGAGAGTACAGTCCATAGTGGATCTAACATAATAGTGTGAGAGTCCAGTCCATAGTGGATCTAACCTAATAGTGTGAGAGTCCAGTCCATAGTGGATCTAACATAGTAGTGTGAGAGTCCAGTCCATAGTGGATCTAACATAATAGCGTTAGTCCAGTCAGTAGTGGATATAATAGTTTGAGAGTCCAGTCCATAGTGGGTCTAACATAACAGTGTGAGAGTCCAGTCCATAGTGGGTCTAACATAACAGTGTGAGAGTCCAGTCCATAGTGGATCTAACATAATAGTGTGAGAGTCCAGTCCATAGTGGATCTATCATAATAGTGTGAGAGTCCTGTCCATAGTGGATCAAACATAATAGTGTGAGAGTCCAGTCCATAGTGGATCTAACATAATAGTGTGAGAGTCCAGTCCATAGTGGATCCAACCTAATAGTGTGAGAGTCCAGTCCATATTGGATCTAACATAGTAGTGTGAGAGTCCAGTCCATAGTGGATCTAACATAATAGCGTGAGTCCAGTCAGTAGTGGATATAATAGTTTGAGAGTCCAGTCCATAGTGGGTCTAACATAACAGTGTGAGAGTCCAGTCCATAGTGGATCTAAAATAATAGTGTGAGAGTACAGTCCATAGTGGATCTAACATAATAGTGTGAGAGTCCAGTCCATAGTGGATCTAACCTAATAGTGTGAGAGTCCAGTCCATAGTGGATCTAACATAGTAGTGTGAGAGTCCAGTCCATAGTGGATCTAACATAATAGCGTTAGTCCAGTCAGTAGTGGATATAATAGTTTGAGAGTCCAGTCCATAGTGGGTCTAACATAACAGTGTGAGAGTCCAGTCCATAGTGGGTCTAACATAATAGTGTGAGAGTCCAGTCCATAGTGGATCTAACATAATAGTGTGAGAGTCCAGTCCATAGTGGATCTAACATAATAGTGGGAGAATCCAGTCCATAGTGGATCTAAAATAATAGTGTGAGAGTACAGTCCATAGTGGATCTAACATAATAGTGTGAGAGTCCAGTCCATAGTGGATCTAACCTAATAGTGTGAGAGTCCAGTCCATAGTGGATCTAACATAGTAGTGTGAGAGTCCAGTCCATGGTGGATCTAACATAATAGCGTGAGTCCAGTCAGTAGTGGATATAATAGTTTGAGAGTCCAGTCCATAGTGGGTCTAACATAACAGTGTGAGAGTCCAGTCCATAGTGGATCTAACATAATAGTGTGAGAGTCCAGTCCATAGTGGATCAAACATAATAGTGTGAGAATCCAGTCCATAGTGGATCTAACATAATAGTGTGAGAGTCCAGTCCATAGTGGGTCTAACATAACAGTGTGAGAGTCCAGTCCATAGTGGATCTAAAATAATAGTGTGAGAGTCCAGTCCATAGTGGATCTAACATAGTAGTGTGAGAGTCCAGTCCATAGTGGATCTAACATAATAGCGTTAGTCCAGTCAGTAGTGGATATAATAGTTTGAGAGTCCAGTCCATAGTGGGTCTAACATAACAGTGTGAGAGTCCAGTCCATAGTGGGTCTAACATAATAGTGTGAGAGTCCAGTCCATAGTGGATCTAACATAATAGTGTGAGAGTCCAGTCCATAGTGGATCTAACATAATAGTGTGAGAATCCAGTCCATAGTGGATCTAAAATAATAGTGTGAGAGTACAGTCCATAGTGGATCTAACATAATAGTTTGAGAGTCCAGTCCATAGTGGATCTAACCTAATAGTGTGAGAGTCCAGTCCATAGTGGATCTAACATAGTAGTGTGAGAGTCCAGTCCATGGTGGATCTAACATAATAGCGTGAGTCCAGTCAGTAGTGGATATAATAGTTTGAGAGTCCAGTCCATAGTGGGTCTAACATAACAGTGTGAGAGTCCAGTCCGTAGTGGATCTAACATAATAGTGTGAGAGTCCAGTCCATAGTGGATCAAACATAATAGTGTGAGAATCCAGTCCATAGTGGATCTAACATAATAGTGTGAGAGTCCAGTCCATAGCAGATCTAACCTAATAGTGTGAGAGTCCAGTCCATAGTGGATCTAACATAGTAGTGTGAGAGTCCAGTCCATAGTGGATCTAACATAATAGCGTGAGTCCAGTCAGTAGTGGATATAATAGTTTGAGAGTCCAGTCCATAGTGGGTCTAACATAACTGTGTGAGAGTCCAGTCCATAGTGGATCTAACATAATAGTGTGAGTCCAGTCCATAGTGGATCTAACATAATAGTGTGAGAGTCCAGTCCATAGTGGATCTATCATAATAGTGTGAGAGTCCTGTACATAGTGGATCAAACATAATAGTGTGAGAGTCCAGTCCATAGTGGATCTAACATAATAGTGTGAGAGTCCAGTCCATAGTGGATCAAACATAATAGTGTGAGAATCCAGTCCATAGTGGATCTAAAATAATAGTGTGAGAGTACAGTCCATAGTGGATCTAACATAATAGTGTGAGAGTCCAGTCCATAGTGGATCTAACCTAATAGTGTGAGAGTCCAGTCCGTAGTGGATCTAACATAGTAGTGTGAGAGTCCAGTCCATAGTGGATCTAACATAATAGCGTGAGTCCAGTCAGTAGTGGATATAATAGTTTGAGAGTCCAGTCCATAGTGGGTCTCACATAACAGTGTGAGAGTCCAGTCCATAGTGGATCTAACATAATAGTGTGAGAGTCCAGTCCATAGTGGATCTATCATAATAGTTTGAGAGTCCTGTCCATAGTGGATCTATCATAATAGTGTGAGAATCCGGTCCATAGTGGATCTAACATAATAGTGTGAGAGTCCAGTCCATAGTGGATCTAACTTAATAGTGTGAGAGTCCAGTCCATAGTGGGTCTAACATAATAGTGTGAGAGTCCAGTCCATAGTGGATCCAACATAATAGTGAGAGTCCAGTCCATAGTGGATCTAACATAATAGCGTGAGAGTCCAGTCCATAGTGGGTCTAACATAATAGTGTGAGAGTCCAGTCCATAGTGGATCCAACATAATAGTGAGAGTTTAGTCCATAGTGGATCTATCATAATAGTGTGAGAGTCCTGTACATAGTGTATCAAACATAATAGTGTGAGAGTCCAGTCCATAGTGGATCTAACATAATAGTGTGAGAGTCCAGTCCATAGTGGATCTATCATAATAGTGTGAGAGTCCTGTACATAGTGGATCAAACATAATAGTGTGAGAGTCCAGTCCATAGTGGATCTAACATAATAGTGTGAGAGTCCAGTCCATAGTGGATCTAAAATAATAGTGTGAGAGTACAGTCCATAGTGGATCTAACATAATAGTGTGAGAGTCCAGTCCATAGTGGATCTAACCTAATAGTGTGAGAGTCCAGTCCGTAGTGGATCTAACATAGTAGTGTGAGAGTCCAGTCCATAGTGGATCTAACATAATAGTGTGAGTCCAGTCAGTAGTGGATATAATAGTTTGAGAGTCCAGTCCATAGTGGGTCTCACATAACAGTGTGAGAGTCCAGTCCATAGTGGATCTAACATAATAGTGTGAGAGTCCAGTCCATAGTGGATCTATCATAATAGTTTGAGAGTCCTGTCCATAGTGGATCTATCATAATAGTGTGAGAATCCGGTCCATAGTGGATCTAACATAATAGTGTGAGAGTCCAGTCCATAGTGGATCTAACATAATAGTGTGAGAGTCCAGTCCATAGTGGGTCTAACATAATAGTGTGAGAGTCCAGTCCATAGTGGATCCAACATAATAGTGAGAGTCCAGTCCATAGTGGATCTAACATAATAGCGTGAGAGTCCAGTCCATAGTGGGTCTAACATAATAGTGTGAGAGTCCAGTCCATAGTGGATCCAACATAATCGTGAGAGTTTAGTCCATAGTGGATCTATCATAATAGTGTGAGAGTCCTGTACATAGTGTATCAAACATAATAGTGTGAGAGTCCAGTCCATAGTGGATCTAACATAATAGTGTGAGAGTCCAGTCAATAGTGGATCAAACATAATAGTGTGAGAATCCAGTCCATAGTGGATCTAAAATAATAGTGTGAGAGTACAGTCCATAGTGGATCTAACATAATAGTGTGAGAGTCCAGTCCATAGTGGATCTAACCTAATAGTGTGAGAGTCCAGTCCATACTGGATCTAACATAGTAGTGTGAGAGTCCAGTCCATAGTGGATCTAACATAATAGCGTGAGTCCAGTCAGTAGTGGATATAATAGTTTGAGAGTCCAGTCCATAGTGGATCTAACATAATATTGTGAGAGTCCAGTCCATAGTGGATCTAACATAATAGTGTGAGAGTCCAGTCCATAGTGGATCTATCATAATAGTGTGAGAGTCCTGTCCATAGTGGATCTATCATAATAGTGTGAGAATCCGGTCCATAGTGGATCTAACATAATAGTGTGAGAGTCCAGTGCATAGTGGATCTAACATAATATTGTGAGAGTCCAGTCCATAGTGGGTCTAACATAATAGTGTGAGAGTCCAGTCCATAGTGGATCTAACATAATAGTGAGAGTTTAGTCCATAGTGGATCTAACATAATAGTGAGAGTTTAGTCCATAGTGGATCTAACATAATAGAGTCCAGTCCATAGTGGGGCCAACCAGAGATCATCTTGAATGGAGACAAGTCCACAGCGCAGAGACGTCCCCCAACTGATGCACAGAGGAGTGGTCCACCCCTGGTCCAGACTTTTTTGAACATGTTCCCTCCAGGTCCTGGCATCGCAACTTGCCACCCCATGGGGGCCTGCCCCCTATTTGAAAAGGACAGCACTTGTAAATCAAGAGAGTATGGACAACTCTGTTTCAGATATGGTCACAAACATGGTGCCCTGGAATTATCAGGCCTTACTCTCTCTGATTGGACAAAAGCCCCTTACATGACCACATGGTGTTATGTTTGGGACCCTTTGTGACCCCAAGTTGTCCATACCCTTGGCTCTGACTAGTGTACCACAGTTTGACAATCACTGCACAATAGCCAATAAATAGTTTGACTAGTTTCTGTTTTTTACTAGCTTCCGTTAAATAGGATGTTAGGACACTTTCCCTTGTGTGTCTTTAAAAAAAAAAAAAGAAGCAAGCTATTTGTCAGTTCTCCTCAAATCTAAATCCGTTAACGTCACTTTTCCTGGCTTTTAAACTTTAACCATGCAACTATGGAGCAGCAATGTCCCTGTGAACAATTAACTTACCCTCCTCCAGCTTGACCTTCACAGGGAAACACTTCCTCCTTATAATAAATGGTTAATGTTTAATTATTGTTTTGAAAATGGACTGTTTATTGTCTTGAGCTCCCGGCAGATAACCATGTGTTTGTTCTTTTAGCCCATTTGTTACATGTCACACGTCCATGTGTCCTGACTGCTATTTGAGCCACGGTTGTACCGCGAAATGTCCCAAATAAAGACAGAGGTGTTCTTTACGACCATGAAACAGTCACAGACTCGCGGGCCAGGGTCAGACACTCAGTGACTGTGGGACAACTGAAATAATTTACCATAACTTGCTTTACCTTATCTTCTAGTGACACCGGAACCCCATGTCTCCCATGTGTCAACAACAAAGGGGGAGATTAAACGTTGAGATAGCAAACAAGTCTTATGACTTTGGCATGTGTCTTGTCCATTGTGTGACTTGAATAGACAGTGGCCTTGTTTTGGGGAGGAAGGCTCATTTTTTTTTCTTTTCTTGCTTGAAAGGGTGAATTTACAAATGACATTTACATTGTTCTCAAAGCTACAATGGTTAGCTGAGTTATTTCGCAGTAAACAATAACTTTTGGTGCCAGTTAGTGCTGGCTTGTCATGTGTAGACGTTGGTAATTGTGTAAAGTAGATTATTTTCAATAATTCATTGTCTCTTTAATCTGTCTTTCCAGCAATCTGGGCAAATAACATTGTTGAGCCAGAGAAGTGTGAGAAACTTCTGTTGTGTTTAACTTTATTAGCTAATGCTTCTATTTTATGATTGTATGTTATAGAATTGTTTCCTTGAGCAGTATAAACACAATTCAACGGCAATTAATACTTTATAGTACTGTAAAAAATATCAAAATATATAGTATATTAACTAACAGATATATGATTATTTAGATTTACATGCATATTTACAGTTTATACGGATAGACTCGATCCCTCCTTGATCCCTCGTGATTGCTTTAATTAGACCTGGGCTTAGAATACATTTTGCCGGACGATATATTGTCAATGTTATTATTTTGAGACCAAAATTAAGCACTTATATAATCATTCTATTAGGGCTGCGAATCTTTGGGTGTCCCACGATTTGATTTGGGTGTCCCACGATTTGATTCAATATCTATTCTTGGGGGCTTCACGGTGGAAGAGGGGTTAGTGCGTCTGCCTCACAATACGAAGGTCCTGCAGTCCTGGGTTCAAATCCAGGCTCGGGATCTTTCTGTGTGGAGTTTGCATGTTCTCCCCGTGAATGCGTGGGTTCCCTCCGGGTACTCCGGCTTCCTCCCACTTCCAAAGACATGCACCTGGGGATAGGTTGATTGGCAACACTAAATGGTCCCTAGTGTGTGAATGTGAGTGTGAATGTTGTCTGTCTATCTGTGTTGGCCCTGTGATGAGGTGGCGACTTGTCCAGGGTGTACCCCGCCTTCCGCCCGATTGTAGCTGAGATAGGCGCCAGCGCCCCCCGCCACCCCGAAAGGGAATAAGCGGTAGAAAATGGATGGATGGATCTATTCTTGGGATCACGATTGGATTCAAAATATATATATATATTTTTTTAATTCAACACGATTCTCGATTCAAAAACGATTTTTTCCCCCGATTTAAAAGGATTCTGTATTCATTCAATACATAGGATTTCAGCAGGATCTACCCCAGTCTGCTGACATGCAAGCAGAGTAGTAGATTTTTGTAAAAAGCTTTTATAATTGTAAAGGACAATGTTTTATCAACAGATTGCAATAATGTTAATTTGTTTTAACTATTAAACGAACCAAAAATATGACTTATTTTATCTTTGTGAAAACATTGGACACAGTGTGTTGTCAAGCTTATGAGATGCCATGCAAGTGTAAGCCACTGTGACACTATTGTTCTTTTTCTTATGTTTATAAATTTCTAATGATATTGTCAATGAGGGATTTTTAATCACTGCTATGCTGAATTCATAATTAATGTTCATACTGTTGTTGATAATATTCATTTTTGTTTCATTACTTTTGGTTTGTTCTGTGTGGTGTTTGTGTCTCCTCTCAATTGCTCTGTTTATTGCAGTTCTGAGTGTTGCTGGGTCAGGTTTGGTTTTGGAATTGGATTGCATTGTTATGATATTGCTGTGTATTGTTTTGTTGGATTGTTAAAAAAAAATAGATTTTTTAAAAATGAAAATCGATTCTGAATCGCACAACGTGAGAATCGCAATTCAAATTCGAATCGATTTTTTTTCCCACACCCCTACATTCTATATAATAATAATAATAATGCAAATATTTATTTCAAATTGAATAATAGATTGGTTTGTCATTAGTTTTTAAATCTGTTTTAATTTAAAGTTGTTACATTTTCAGTCTAGTGAAGTGAATTATATTTACATAGCGCTTTTTCTCTAGTGACTCAAAGCGCTTTACATAGTGAAACCCAATATCTAAGTTACATTCAAACCAGTGTGGGTGGCACTGGGAGCAGGTGGGTAAAGTGTCTTGCCCAAGGACACAACGGCAGTGACCAGGTTGGCAGAGGCTGGAATTGAACCTGCAACCCTCAAGTTGCCGGCACGGCCACTCTACCAACCGAGCTAAACCGCCCCACCGTCTAGAGTAAACAAGCAAAATAAAATGGACTCAATTTGTTAGCAAATATTAATAAAATACTTATATTTGATCATATATATTGATATTAAAAAAAAAAGTAAAAATATAGAACATTTGAAACGCGTTTTTTTCCCAATTAGAAAATGTGTCGAATGTTTTTTTTGTTGCATCACTTTCCAACAAATTGGCCATATTGACTTGTTCGTCAGTTTAGATAGATTCATCTTTATTGCAAAGTTAACTTGCAAATTTTTATAGATCGTGATTTATTGGACGAGGCCAAGCATTACTAAGCTTCTCAAACACTTTTATTTTTTCAGGCGAGCAGTAACAGTAATGGAAGTGCTACATCTACAGACAGCCAGACACTGCAGACAACAGGAGATGCACAGGACCCCCAACAACAACAACAACAACAACCGCAACAAGCACCGCCACCCAATGCCTGGCAGGTCATTAAAGGTGTTCTTTTCAGGTACGTATTTTCCTAGTGTTACAGAACAGACTTTTGGATAGTCAGCACAGACACCACACACTGTGGTCATGTTAAAGCCACTTAAAGAATAGGTCATAATTATGTTTTCCTTCTTGTCACGTAATCATCCAATAACTAGAGCGATTCAACAGTGATAATGGCTAAATTGGCCTTCAACAGCAACATTAAGGGGTGGAAAAACTGTTAGATTCTCCGATCATCAGGATTAGAACTTGGACTAATCATGAATCAATGGACAAATGTTCAAACATCGATTATTATACATATGTTGAGTAAAGTAATATATACAGTAGGGATGCACCGAAATGAAAATTTGTGGCCAAAGCCGAATAAAATTGAAACGCTTGGCCGAATACCGAATAATGAATGCAGTTATTCACAATTTTTTTAATATTGCATGAATAGCCTAGAATAAATATTTAGACGTGTTTTTCAAATAAAGTAATTTTTTTTTGAATATTGACATTTTTTTAATATTCCAGTAGTCTTTGCTTTTCAAAAAAAGCACAGTATTTCATTTATATTTGGCCTTCAAACAAAACATGCATTCCAAAAAAAAAAATAAAGTGCATTAAAGTGGATAAACCCACAATAAATGAATTATTGTCCTTTTAGCAAAAGTCTGCTTAGCCACAGTAGATATGCTAATAATGTAAACAGAAGGCTCAAGTAAATCTCAATTAAGTGTGTGCTTGTAACCTCATACACTTATACAGGTAGCCTACACAACAGGCTAATAATGTAAACAGAAGGCTCAAGTAAATCTCAATTAAGTGTGTGCTTGTAACCTCATACACTTATACAGGTAGCCTACACAACAGGCTAATAATGTAAACAGAAGGCTCAAGTAAATCTCAATTAAGTGTGTGCTTGTAACCTCATACACTTATACAGGTACACAACATATCCCAACGTCACTGCATGTTGGTTGATTGCGTCACCGCGTCAAAAAATTGCGTCGCACGCCACTATTCGGCCTTGTTTTTAACTCATTCCACCGAAGGCCGAATGTGGCTTTTTTTGCTATATTCGGCCGAATATATTCGGTTGCCGATTAATCGGTGCATCCCTAATATACAGTTCTAGAATGTGCATTATTGCTTAATGTTCTCTGAACGTTAGTTGTAGGTTAATAGTTATAGGTACCGTGTTACAGCTGCAAGCAACCAGCTAAGGAGAGGAAATGAACAAGTAGATTCATAAGTCAGGAGAGACTATAATATATATAATATACCATAATGCCCCAAGTGGAGGAGTTCAAGTACCTAGGCGTCTTGTTCACGAGTGGGGGAAGAGTGGATGGTGAGATCGACAGGCGGATCGGTGCGGCGTCTTCAGTAATGCGGACGTTGTACTGATCCGTTGTGGCGAAGAAGGAGCTGAGCCGGAAGGCAAAGCTCTCAATTTACCGGTCGATCTACGTTCCCATCCTCACCTATGGTCATGAGCTTTGGGTCATGACCGAAAGGATAAGATCACGGGTACAAGCGGCCCAAATGAGTTTGGGTCTCTCCCTTACAGATAGGGTGAGAAGCTCTGCCATCCGGGAGGAACTCAAAGTAAAGCCGCTGCTCCTCCACATGGAGAGGAGCCAGATGAGGTGGTTCGGGCATCTGGTCAGGATGCCACCCGAACGCCTCCCTAGGAAGGTGTTTAGGGCACGTCCAACCGGTAGGAGGCCACGGGGAAGACCCAGGACACGTTGGGAAGACTATGTCTCCCGGCTGGCCTGGGACGGCCTCGGGATCCCCCGGGAAGAGCTAGACGAAGTGGCTGGGGAGAGGGAAGTCTGGGTTTCCCTGCTTAGGTTGTTGCCCCCGCGACCCGACCTCGGATAAGCGAAGAAGATGGATGGATATACTATAATATAAAGTCAGTGTTCAAAAACAAGAAAAAAAATAGAAAAATGAGGGGTATTTTATTTAAAATAAGTGAAATTATCTGCCAATAGAACAAGAACATTTGGCTTATCAAGACTTTCCAAAACAAGTCAAATTAGCTAACCTCAATGAACCCTAAAATACCATAAAATAAGTATATTGTCACTAATAAAAAGTGCAATTTTCTTGGTAGAAAAAAAACATTAGACCTTTTTGCTCATGTTGAAAAATATTCTTCAAGTAAATGCTAGTGCCGTTATCTTGACAAAATGTTATGCGCTCGGCATCATGACTTTTCTTTTCATGCTTGAAATAACAAATTATTACTTTGAAAAAGTAATTTTATACTTGTGAGTGTAGATGACACAGCTTTGCAACGCTTGATATTCTAGTTTCAAGCATGTTTTACTCAACACAGGTCATCACATCTCAGTAACAAGCTGTGATATCTTACTGAGATCATTCCGGACCAAAACCCTAAAACAAGTAAAACACTAACATAACATCTGCTTAGTGAGAAGAAAGATCTTATCAGACAGAAAATAGGCAAATATCACCTTTATTTGACATATTTCATTTTACTTAGATTTCAGTTTTTGCAGTGTATTTGGTGTGGCTGGCGGCCGGTTACACTTTTAGCCAAAGACATAAATGAGTAGATAGACGACACACGCCTTTGAACCAGTGCTGTACCAAAGACTATAAAAATTGGACCCGTTCCCTCCCTGCTTGGCACTCAGCATCAATGGTTGGAATTGGGGGTTAAATCACCATAAATGATTTAACCCCCACTGCTCCCCTCACTTCCCAGGGTGGAAATGGGTCAAATGCAGAGGACACATTTCACCACACCTAGTGTGTGAGACAATCATTGGTACCTTAACTTTAATTTACTAGCCTTTATGACTGGAAATAGATTGTGCGAACAGGGAAAAAAAGTAACACTTGGGCGAATATAGATTTCAATCCTTTCATTCTTTTTGCTCGTTAAATAAATCCATAGATAATGGATCAAATAGACTAATATTTGGGGAAAATGACAACTGCAAGTCAAATCTACTATGGCCAAGCATCACTCGCGAAACCATCACTGCTGATGCCCTGATGTGGGATCTGAGCCGAGGATGTCGTTGTGGCTTGTGCAGCCCTTTGAGACACTCGGGATTTAGGGCTATACAAGTAAACATTGATTGATTAACTGCTGGGGCTTTGCCTGTTCACAACCGATTATCATTTTTGGTGATTTAACCCTCAATTCCAACCCTTGATGCTGACTGCCAAGCAGGGAGGAAATGGGTCCTATTTTTTATAGTCTTTGGTATGACTCGGCCGGGGTTTAAACTCACAACCTACCCATCTCAGGTAGGCTGGCCACAGAGTAGGTGTAGATGTGCGCAGTAATCCAAAATCCCAAATGATGCAATACAACACTAAATTGGCCCTAGTGTGTGTATGTGAGTGTGAATGTTGTCTGTCTATCTGTGTTGGACCTGCGATGAGGTGGCGACTTGTCCAGGGTGTACCCCGCCTTCCGCCCGATTGTAGCTGAGATAGGCGCCAGCGCCCCCCGCGGCCCCGAAAGGGAATAAGCGGTAGGAAATGGATGGATGGGATGTATGTATCAGTAGCCAAAGAAGGGGCCTTGTAGACATATTAATAGTCATGATATATTTACAATATTTAATGATATATCAACAATATAATAACAATAATAAGGCAATTATAGATTTATTGTTAAATTGTAGCCCCTTAATCGTTTAACCCAAATATTCCCACCTAAGCAAAGTATTTAGTTTTTGCCATATAGTAAACAAGTGACTGCTTATGATGCAAGAATTGTAATCAGATTAGTGTCTGTGCATGTTGGCTCCCTATTAGGCTAAACCCATGTTGCTTGTAATGTAAATATTTATGCTTCCATTTAATTTACTAAGTGCTTCTTGTTCCTTGGCTAATGCGCATGGTGATTATTAAAAGTTAATTTAATTGTGTACCTTCTAGAATTTTTATAATCTGGGCTATCAGTAGCTGGTTCCGTCGAGGGCCTTCCACTCCCGACCCCAGTACACCTGCCGGGGCACCCAGGGTTCCCAGCAGGAACCTGTTTCCAAAGGAAACCCTCATGGTAACACATCTTTTTAAAAAAAAAATTATTTTCAAAAGTTCAGAGTCCGAACAGGTCCATTTCCTCATCATGTCTACAGGACCTGTACGTGTACGTCTCCCAGGAAGAGGTGTTCACAGACTTCAACAACACAGAAGCTCTCTTCTGGTTCAACCAAGATCTGGTTTATGGAGACTGGACTACAGGGGAGGAAGGCGATGGCTGCTATGAGCAGTACAAGGAGATTGATATCCCAGAGGTGAGACTACTGGAGGTGGACGGTTTATCATGTACATGTACAGTTATGTTCATAATAATAGCAGTGTGTTTAAAAAGGTGAGTAAACCTCAAAAGTCTTCAAAAAAAATTATCACAAATGCATTGGGGACACTGCACATTCTATTTCAAAGCCAGAAAATTGGAAAAAAGTAATTTAATTTGACAATATTTTACAGAAAGTCAAGAAATATAAAACAAAAAAATAGCAGTGTTGACATCTTTCTTTACAAAACTCAAATGTACTGTATAAACAAAGAAAGGCTTTCAGATTCAACTTTCCTCAGAATTATTAACTATAATTTAGTTGCATAACTAGGGTTTCTGATAACTGCTTCACATCCGTGGCACAAGGGGTCCACCAACTTCTGGCAACAGGTATTGCAGCCCAGGACAATTGTACTTTGTTCCACAATTCCTCTGCATTTCTTGGTTTTGCCTCATGAACAGCATTTTTTATGTCATCCCAGAAGTTTTCAATGGGATTAAGCTCCGGAGATTGTGCTGGCCACTCCATTATACTTGAATTCTGTTTGTCTGGAACCAGGATTTTGCTGGCTTGCTGGTGTGTTTGGGGTCATTGTCTTGTTGAAACACCCATTTCAAGGGTATTTCCTCTTCAGCGTATGGCAACATGACTTCTTCCAGTATTCTGATGTACTAAAACTGATCCATGATCCCTGGTATGTGATAAATAAGACCAACCATAGTACGAGAAACATCCCCATATCATGATGCCTGCACCACCATGCTTCACCGTCTTGACTGTGTACCGGGGCTTCAATTCAGCGTTTGCAAAACGTCTGACAAACTGTCTGTGGCCCTTAGACCCAAAAAGAACAATCTTACTCTGATCAGTCCACAAAATATTAAGTCATTTCTTTTTTTGGGCCAGTCAATGTGTTCTTTTTAACAATGAGACTTTGCGGGTGCTTCTCGCTGGTAGCTAGGCTTCACATTGATTGATTGATTGATACTTTGATTAGTAGATTGCACAGTTCAGTACATATTCCGTACAATTGACCACTAAATGGTAACACCCCAATAAGTTTTTCAACTTGTTAATCAATTCATGGTACAAATATATACTATCAACATAATACAGTCATCACACAAGTTAATCATCATAGTATATACATTGAAATATTTACATTATTTACAATCCGGGGGGTGGGATGAGGAGCTTTGGTTGATATCAGTACTTCAGTCATCAACAATAGACCTGGTCTGATTGTTCCAGTACTCACAGGCCATCTTAGATCTTTGATCCTCCTGGAGCTGATCATTGACTGAGCCTTTGCCATTTTGGTTATTCTCCCATCCATTCCAATAGTTGTTTTTCTTTTTCTTCTTCGCCTTTCTGGTTTCGGCTGCCATTTTAAAGCGTTTGATATAATTTTAGCTGAACAGTCTGTCATTTATTGTACTTCTTTATAGGTTTTCCCCTCTTTTATTAATTTCTTAATCAAAGAACGCTCTTCTTCTGAACAGTGTCTTGAACGACCCATTTTACTCTGTGTTTCGAGGACAAACGCACAGCCAGCATATGCAGCGCCAGTTGCTTTGATCCTTAAATAATGGCCACCTGTTTCACACCTTTTTTTTTTTAACATAGTCAATGGTCAGTTCTGGAACTCAGCAATGCTATTTTTTTGAACATGCCCCTTTCAGTAAATCAGGGGTGCCCATTACGTCGATCGCGATCGACTGGTCAATCTCGGAGGGTGTGTCAGTCGATCTCAAGTCAGGCATTAAAAAATAGACATAAAAATGAGCAATCATCAATCATACCAAGACTTACTTTTGTCAGTTGTTTGACATTCTCGGCACCCGAGGATCTTGTGAGATGACGCTGGCTGCTGCGAGCTCGTATTTAAGAAAAAAATCACTAACTGGGCGGACGCAGAGAAACACATTTTATTTCTAGAGACTCCGTACCTACTGTCAAAACTCTAAAGACCGACTGCACAGTTCCTGTCTTCACCATAAAAGACCTGTTTCATCCTGCCTGTGCTAACAAAATAAGAGTCTCAGAAAGCTAGCAAGCTAAGGAGTTTGATGCCAATGTATTTCTCCCCCGCCCTCAGCGACCGCTTTCTCATTTGCTTGCCCACCCGCACAGTCACTGACGTCACTCACCTGCTGCCAGACATTAAAGGGCCACACACATATGCTACTCTCATAACAAAGTGTTTAAAAACGAGTATGCAAGTTGGACAAATGAGATGCCAAATCCAACCACAAAAAGTGTTTCTCGCCTTCCTCTCTGTCATTTTTTCATAATAATGAACTGGCAGCAGCCAGCGTCATCTCACAAGACCCTCGGGTGCCGTGAATGTCAATCAAGCAAGCTACGGAATCTGCCGCCAATGTTTTTCTTGTAAAGTGTATGGAAGCTGGATGAATTAGATGCCAAAAACCAACCACTTTCATGTGGTATTGGACAGAAAGGAGGAGTTTTTTTTTTCCTCCATTTGAAAATGCGGACGTTATCAGCACCACTGTCTAATTCCAATGAATGCAAGTCATCAGAATCAGGTAATACACCAACTTATATTCTTGTCTTCATGAAAGAAAGGAATCTGTGTGTTAAACATGCTTGTATTATCATTAAACACCATTAACTTGTTAACAAAAATGTCTCTTTCATAAATAAATAAATATAAATTATAAATAGGAATGAGGTAGATCTCCTCGACTTGGTCAATTGAAAAGTAGCTCGCCTGCAGAAAAAGTGTGAGCGCCCCTGCAGTAAATGATTCAGTTTCACAAAATCAGCCGCATGGACGTCATGCCTGTTGGGTCTGTTGGTTGTCTATACTTTTACTAAACCTTCTAGAAAATTACTTGCAGTGTAGAAGTTGAAATTCTAACAAAAACAGTGATTTATCTTGCTAGTGATGCGGGACTGCTATTATTCTGAACACAACTGTACATGGACAGTGGACTTGTGGTGTGCGATGTTAGTAACACTTAGTGTTGACTTCCAGGCGGTGCAGCTGAACGGCTCCCTCTTCATTCACGTCTACTTCACTAAAAGTGGATTGCACCCGGACCCTAAGCGCAAAGGACAGTATCGCAGACTGTCAACAGTTTATACAACACGAAGTACGCACAAGTGATCAATGTTTAATATGCACTTACATATGATGTGTAATGCGGTGTTGAACTAGACCTTCTTTGGGTGGGGGGGGGCTTTTCAGTGTTGAACAAATTCAAGCGCAGGAAGTTTATGAAGACCAAGAATCTGCTCACAGGAGAGACCGAGGCAGATCCAGAGATGATCAAGGTTGGTCATTTTCTTCTTTACTATGTATATCATTTAGGGATGCACCGAAATGAAAATTTGTGGCCGAAGCCGAATAAAACTTAAACGCTTGGCCGAAGGCCGAATACCGAATAATGAATGCAGTTTTTCACAATTTTTTTTGTATCGCATAAATAGCCTAGAATAAATATTTAGACAGCTTCACGGTGGCAGAGGGGTTAGTGCGTCTGCCTCACAATACGAAGTTCCTGCAGTCCTGGGTTCAAATCCAGGCTCGGGATCTTTCTGTGTGGAGTTTGCATGTTCTCCCCGTGAATGCGTGGGTTCCCTCCGGGTACTCCGGCTTCCTCCCACCTCCAAAGACATGCACCTGGGGATAGGTTGATTGGCAACACTAAATTGACCCTAGTGTGTGAATGTGAGTGTGTATGTTGTCTGTCTATCTGTGTTGGCCCTGCGATGAGGTGGCGACTTGTCCAGGGTGTACCCCGCCTTCCGCCCGATTGTAGCTGAGATAGGCGCCAGCGCCCCCCGCGACCCCAAAAGGGAATAAGCGGTAGAAAATGGATGGATGGATAAATATTTAGACATGTTTTTCAAATAAAGTAATTTTTTATTGAATATTGACTTTTTTTTAATATTCCAGTAGCCTTTGCTTTTCAAAAAAAAGCACAAAGTTTTTCATTTATATTAGGCCTTCAAACAAAACGTGCATTCCAAAAAAAAAATAAAGTGCATTAAAGTGGATAAACCCACAACAAATGAATTATTGTCCTTTTAGCAAAAGTCTGCTTAGCCACAGTAGATATGCTAATAATGTAAACAGAAGGCTCAAGTAAATCTCAATAAGTGTGTGCTTGTAACCTCATACACTTATACAGGTAGCCTACACAACAGGCTAATAATGTAAACAGAGGCCCCACTAAATCTCAATAAGTGTGTGCTTGTAACCTCATACACTTATACAGGTGGCCTACACAACAGGCTAATAATGTAAACAGAGGCCCCACTAAATCTCAATAAGTGTGTGCTTGTAACCTCATACACTTATACAGGTACACAACATATCCCAACGTCACTGCACGTTGGTTGATTGCGTCACCGCGTCAAAAAATTGCGTCACACGCCACTATTCGGCCTTGTTTTTAACTCATTCCACCGAAGGCCGAATGTGGCTTTTTTTGCCATATTCGGCCGAATGTATTCGGTTACCGATTAATCGGTGCATCCCTATTATCATTACATGTGTATGTGTGTTTTTGTAATATATATGTGTAAATTTGCAAAAAAGAAATCCTTTCTATTTAAACTGAATGAAATATCTTCTGGCAGCGGGCAGAGAGCCATGGTCCTGTGGAGATCATCTCTCACTGGCATCCCAACCTCACCATCAACATGGTGGATGATCACACAGCCTGGGTCAAAGGCTCTGTGCCACCTCCGCTAGACCAGCGTAGGTTTTTCAAGTACTCTATAACAGAGGTCCCCAACCTTTTTTGCACCAGGGACCGGTTTATTGTAGACATACATTTCAGGGACCGGCCAGATAAATACAGCAAAAATAAGTGCATGAAAAATACAACTCACTATAACGCTGAATTAGTGGGAGACTGGTGCTCGTTTCTTTGCAATGAGATGCAGATGGAAGTCCGACTTTGGCTAAAATCTGTCACATTTATTTTATATGTTCGTCAATGTGTATTGTATAATGTCACAAAGTTAGAACAAATATAACAAATGGTAACTTCCTGTGAGGAGTTTTATTGGGGTTAGGGTTAACCCTATAAACCAGTGGTTCTCAACATTTTTTCAGTGAACATTTTTTTATTCAAGTACCCCCTAATCAGAGTAAAACATTTTTGGTTGAAAAAAAGAGATAAAGCATTAAAATACAGCACTATGTCATCAGTTTCTGATTTATTAAATTGTATAACAGTGCAAAATATTGCTCATTCATAGTGGTCTTTCTTGAACTATTTGGGAAAAAAGATATACAAATAACTAAAAACTTGTTGAAAAATAAACAAGTGATTCAATTATAAATAAAGATTTCTCCACATAGAAGTAATCATCAACTTAAAGTGCCCTCTTTGGGGATTGTAATAGAGATCCATCTGGATTCATCAACTTCATTCTAAATATTTATTCACAAAAAAAGAAATATTTAACATCAATATTTATGGAACATGTCCACAAAAAATCTAGCTGTCAACACTGAATATTGCATTGTTGTATTTCTTTTCACACTTTATGAACTTGCATTCATATTTTGTTGAAGTATTATTCCATAAATATATTTATAAAGGATTTTTGAATTGTTGCTATTTTTAGTATCTTTTTTAAAAATCTCACGTACCCCTTGGCAAACCTTCAAGTACCCCCAGGGGTACCCGTACCCCCGTTTGAGAACCACTGCTATAAAAAAGCTTATTGGTGTGTTTAGTGGGACAGGCGAAAGTTAAGTCGGAAAAAATGCAGTCGTTTATAAATTATTTAATGTTTCTCTGCGGCCCGGTAACAAATGCGTCACGGACCGGTACCGGTGGTTGGGGACCACTGCTCTACAAGATGAAAAGAAGCTTTCATCCCAGTTTGGCATTTCTCCTCTCAATCTGCCAACAGATGTTAAGTTTGATGCAGTAAGTGGCGACTACTACCCTATTGTCTATTTCAATGACTACTGGAACCTTCAGAAGGACTACTATCCTATCAACGAGACCTTGACCAAACTGCCGTTGCGTCTCAACTACTGCCCGCTGTCCTTGTGGCGCTGGCAGCTATACGCTGCGCAGAATGCCCGCTCAATGTGGAACTTCCTGCCCGAGGACACCTATGAGCAGTCTGACGAGGATCAGGACTCTGTCAAGGTACGACATAAAGAAACACAGTGATAGTGCCTGCACCTTTTCCACTGCACAGTACCTGCTCTGCTTTTAGGACCTGTGCATTGGAGCAAGAGCTGCATCTAGTACAGGGGTCGGGAACCTTTTTGGCTGAGACAGTTAAAATATATTTCTGTAAGAGCCATATAATATTTTTTTAAACACTGAACACAACCAAATACATGCATTTTTAAATAAAAGACCAACATTTGTAGAGTATAATAGGTCTCTTATTCTTTGTAATAACATTGTTATTCTGAAGCTAACTGTGGAGGGGGCGTGGCCTGCGGGCCTGCAGCAACAGGTGCGTAGAAGGCCCACCTGGGCCTTGTTATCTAATCACCTGTCGCTCTGTTATAAGCAGCAGCCAGGAGGAGAGACTGGGTTGGGCCTGGAAAAACTATTGCTGGAAAGCAACTGAGAGACTTATTGAAAAATAAAACAATATTGTAACCCCGAAACAGGCTCTCATGTCGGTGCTTGGGGGTCTGAAGAACCCCCAGGAGGGCAAGCCACACACTAACCAATAATAAATAAATAACTTCTTACCATTAACGCAACTTCTTGAACAGGTGCGGTAGAAAACAGATGGACGGATTAAAAATGCATGAGAATGTTTTATATTTTGAACATTATTTTTAACACTGTGATTACAAGTGGAATTATTCATGACTTATCGTGTTAAGCAACGTCAGCTCAGATTTATCAGAGAGCCAGATGCAGTCATCAAAAGAGCCACATCTGGCTCTAGAGCCATAGTACATGGTCTGATCTAGTACATGGTCAGTCTGGGTTTAAAGCCTGTTTGTTTGTCGGTACGGTTGGGTGGTAGAAATGATACAAAAGGTATCTGCAGTCTCCACTTTGCTACTGTTGCCCATTTTCTTGCTGCCGTCCTCTCTCAAGAGACCTTTTAAATAAAATGTGCTCTCTTTACAGTTTTAGCCGAGTAGACCTCTTAAAGCACTGTGCAGTGGAAAAGTGAACAACTACGTGGTCTTAACCACCTTCAAACAATTGCTCCATAGTAACTGTTTAAAATCTCTTTTCAAAGGTGGCCTTGCTGGAAACCAACCCCTACCTCTTGGGACTCACCATTGTCGTCTCCATCGTGCACAGCATTTTTGAGTTTCTGGCATTTAAGAATGGTATTAAAAAGTGCATTTGAAGAATTCTTTGTTTTACTTGTATTTCACGGTTTTCTATGGCTTTGTCCTACCTAGACATCCAGTTTTGGAACAGCCGACAATCCTTGGAAGGCCTCTCTGTGCGCTCCATTATTTTTGGAGTGTTCCAGTCACTGATAGTTCTTCTGTACATTCTTGACAACGAGACCAACTTTGTGGTGCAGGTCAGCGTCTTCATCGGCCTTCTGATTGACTTCTGGAAAATCACAAAGGTGATGGATGTAAAAGTAAGTCACAGTTTTTAATTATCTCCATGCACGACGACGATTAGTTTTTATTAAGTTGCAGATTTCTATAACATACCTTGATTTTGTCTTCCCAAAGTTGGACAAAGAGAGAAAAATTGCAGGAGTCTTACCCAGAATTGTCTTCACAGACAAGTCAACATATGTGGAGTCTTCCACCAAAGTCTATGATGATGTAAGTTAATCCATTACAGCCTTTGGAAATCTAATAGAACACGCCGTGTTTTGTATTTGTTGTCATTTGTGACTGGTTCCTTCTCACTGTGTGCCCAGATGGCCTTCAAGTACTTGTCATGGCTGCTCTACCCTCTATTTGGCTGCTATTCTGTGTACAGTTTACTGTACGTGGAACACAAAGGCTGGTACTCATGGGTACTCGGCATGCTGTACGGCTTCCTGCTAACCTTCGGTGAGTTGACAAAATACATTTCTATGAGATGTGAAAAGATGTTTTGACTTCACACATTACACAAACCACTGGTTTTGTTTGTTAATGTACTTTTTTAGACAGTCTCTGAACGATTACCTGCGCCGCTGCTCTTTTCCAATTTGTATCATGGTTGCATAACCAATTCGTTCTGCTAATGTGTTGACTATAAATAGGTTTCACATCTTTTATGTAGGGTACCGGTATTTTTTTGGTACTGGTTCCTAATTCGGTTGGTCCTTCTGGACCGTTAAGATTCTGGACAAATGATACCGCCATCGATATTCTTTTTTTGCAATTATAACACTGTCACATTCACTTCAGCTATGCTGCTACACGTACAAAATCAGCTTGGAATAATCACAAATAAGGAGGCAACACCACACGAAAGTTTGTACCACAACTAGGGATGCACCGATTAATCGGTAACCGAATATATTCGGGCGAATATGGCAAAAAAAGCCACATTCGGCCTTCGGTGGAATGAGTTAAAAACAAGGCCTAATAGTGGCGTGTGACGCAATTTTTTGACGCGGTGACGCAATCAACCAACGTGCGGTGACGTTGGGATATGTTGTGTACCTGTATAAGTGTATGAGGTTACAAGCACACACTTATTGAGATTTAGTGGGGCCTCTGTTTACATTATTAGCCTGTTGTGTAGGCTACCTGTATAAGTGTATGAGGTTACAAGCACACACTTATTGAGATTTAGTGGGGCCTCTGTTTACATTATTAGCCTGTTGTGTAGGCTACCTGTATAAGTGTATGAGGTTACAAGCACACACTTAATTGAGATTTACTTGAGCCTTCTGTTTACATTATTAGCCTGTTGTGTAGGCTACCTGTATAAGTGTATGAGGTTACAAGCACACACTTAAATTGAGATTTACTTGAGCCTTCTGTTTACATTATTAGCATATCTGCTGTGGCTAAGCAGACTTTTGCCAAAAGGACAATAATTCATTTGTTGTGGGTTTATCCACTTTAATGCACTTTATTTTTTTTTTGAAATGCATGTTTTGTTTGAAGGCCGAATATAAATGAAAAACTTTGTGCTTTTTTTAAAAAGCAAAGGCTACTGGAATATTAAAAAAATGTCAATATTAAATAAAAAAATACTATTTGAAAAACATGTCTAAATATTTATTCTAGGCTATTTATGCAATATTAAAAAAATTGTGAAAAACTGCATTCATTATTCGGTATTTGGCCTTCGGCCAAGCGTTTAAATTTTATTCGGCTTCGGCCACAAATTTTCATTTCGGTGCATCCCTAACCACAACAATAGTTCCTCCTCAAAGTCACGCACGTTAATAAGACCTATTGTTTGCTACTATCGTGGTTCATCAACCGTCATCATGGCAATCAACTATTCAACACTCATAGCCTCTGGTCCATCACTTTTAATACGTCAGTGTGCAACATAAACACAAATCACAATTCCCATTGGTACACAATGCACACCGACCTAACAGGGTAATTGATTGTATTGATTTGTATATTTGATATAGGTCATGTAAAAGGTCTGTGCTCTGCACATGGATGTCATACACAAGTATTTTTCAGTGTAAATGTATTGTAATGTAAGAGAAACACAGTGATGGATCTATTTGGTCTATACTTTTGCTCCCACTGAGCTATGGAAAAAAGCTTTTGTCTATGCTGCTCCTTGTGCTTGGAACATGTTACAAAGACACTGGAAGCTGACTGAATTTTCATCCTTAAATGCTTTTAAATCTAAACTCAGAGCATTTAAAGGAGCCTCTGTTATCTGTAACTGTTTTACTTGATGTCCATCCTGTCAGTTTAATGTGTAATTTTATGTGCAACTGTGCTGTCTTTTGGCCAGGACTCACTCGAAATAGAGGTTTTTATTCTCAATAGGATTTTTTTCCTGGTTGAATAAAAAAATAACAATAAGATGATGACATAACTGTGTTGCACCTTGCACTGCAAACACAGATGACTTATTTAAGACTTAAAAAGCAGGTGTTTATAACTGATTTTCATGCAATGAGATGTTGGACCTGTACAATAGGGCTGCACATTTGAAGAAAAAACATAATTGCGATTTTTCTCTCCAAATTTGGGATTCGATTTGCGATTTTATATTTCATACACATACATGCATACATTTGCAACAATGAGTGAAGGAAGACATGTTAAGTTTAGACTGTCAATCAACATATTCTTGTCTCAAGGTACCACACATTAGAACAATTAACAATAATTTACTTTAAAACATATTTGGCTGTATGCAGACAGACTCAGAGCTTTTGTCTACATCACGCTCTTAAGCTGAAGAAATCGATAAAACTAATACTATACAACTATTTATAATGTAATTGTGGTTTATACCTTATTTTTCGGATTATAAATCGCTCTGGAGTATACGTCGCACCTGCCGAAATTGCATAATTTCGCTCTTTATCTCCTCCCTCTTGGAGATATTTTTAAGAAACATGGAGTGTTTTATCACTTTTATGCAGATGACTGCCAAATTTATATGCCGATTTCAAAAAGCCACGGCCCCCTGACGCCCCTTCTTAACTGTCTATGTGACGTCAAGGCTTGGTTAGCCCAGAATTTTTTAATAATGAATGAGGGAAAAACGGAAATTTTAGTTTTTGGTCCGGCCCTCACTGACTTGGGACCATTGCAAAATGATGTGTGTCCCAAAGTCACCAGCCTTGGCGTCGCTATAGACAGCCATTTTAAACTAGACAAACAAGTCAATGGCGTTTTAAAATCGTGTTTTTATCACCTTCGTCTTTTAGTAAAGGTTAAACCGTTTTTATCTTTTAACCTTTTTGAAGAAGTGGTGCATGCTTTTATTTCAAGTGGCCTGGACTACTGCAATGCACTTTATGCTGGCATTAGCCAAAAAGCTCTCTCCCGGTTGCAGTTAGTCCAGAACGCGGCAGCAGGACTTTTAACAGGGGCCAAGAAACGCCAGCATATAACCCCAATTCTTCAGAGTTTGCACTGGCTCCCTGTTCATTTTAGAATTGATTTTAAAACATTGCTGTTTTTTAAATCTTTACATGGACTGGCACCTCAATATATCTCGGACCTCATCCAAATTTACGTTCCTGCGCGCGCTCTGAGGTCCGAGAGCCAGTTCCAGCTCGTGGTGCCCAAGACCAGACTTAAGACCAGGGGAGACAGGACCTTCTCTTTGGTCGGCCCTAAGCTCTGGAACACTCTGCCCCTCCATGTTCAAACTGCTCCCACAGTGGAGTGTTTTAAGTCTCGTCTTAAGACCCACTTTTATTCTTTGGCTTTTAACACTACGTGAGTTGTGTGGTCCTCTGTTGTCCTCTGTGTTTTTTATACACTTTGATTTTTATTTTACTGTTTTAATTGATTTTACCCTTTAAAATATTTTTTCATCATATTTGTTTTTTTATTGGTTTTATTTTTATTTATTTTTTGTTTTATTCAGTCATTGGTGGAGCATAATATTGTTTTTAACATGGCTGTGCAGCACTTTGGAAACGTTATTGTTGTTTAAATGTGCTATATAAATAAAGTGGATTGGATTGGAAAAAAACACATATAAGTTGCACTGGAGTATAAGTCGCATCTTTTGGGGAAATTTATTTGATAAAACCCAACAGCAAGAATAGACATTTGAAAGGCAATTTAAAATAAAGAATAGTGAAGAACAGGCTGAATAAGTGTAGGTTATATGAGGCATAAATAAGCAACTGCTATGTTAACCTAACATATTATGGTAAGAGTCATTCAAATAACTATAACATATAGAACATGCTATACCTTTACCAAACTATCTCTCACTTCTAATCCATAAATCCCTTGAAATCTTCTTCCTCGATGTCGCTTCTAAACAACTCTGCCAACTCCAAAGGTACGCGCCACTTCCTCTTGTTGTTTTCTGCTGCATATTTCACTACATCCAGCTTGTAATCTGCACTACATGATTTCCTTTTCGCTGCCATTTTTGTTCAAACCTTCTCACTTTTTATAAGTTAACGCCAATGATGAAATGATCCATTTTAATAGCTACGGCAGTAGCATATAGCACAGGGGTAGGGAACCTATGGCTCGCGAGCCAGATGTGGCTCTTTTGATGACTGCATCTGGCTCTCGGATAAATCTGAGCTGACACTGCTTAACAGAATAAGTAATGAATAATTCCACTTGTAATCAAAGTGTTAAAAATAACGTGCACAATATAAAACATGCTCATGCATTTGAATCCATCCATCCTTTTTCTACCGCACTTCTTCAAGAATTTGCATTAAGGGTAAGAAGTGCTTTATTTATTATTGATTAGTTTAGGGTTTGCCCTCCCGGGGGTTCTTCAGACCACCAAGCACCAACATGAGAGCCTGTTTCAGGGTTGCAATATTTTTTATTTTTCATTAAGTATCTCCGTTGCTTTCCAGCAATTGTCTTTTTCTCTTTTGGTCTCCTTCGCACTCTGGCTCCAGCCCCAACCCCCGTCTCTCCTCCTGGCTGCTGCTTATAACAGAGCGACAGGTGATTAGATAACAAGGCCCAGGCGGTCAATTTACGCACCTGTCGCTGATTTCGAGGCCGGTCCTGGCACACCCTGCTCCGCTGCAGGCCCGCAGGCCACGCCCCCTCCACAGTTAGCTTCAGAATAACAATGTTATTACAAATAATAAGAGAGCTATTATACTCTAGAAATGTTGGTCTTACTTAAAAATGCACACGTTTAGTTGTGTTCAGTGTTAAAAAAAATATTATATGGCTCTTACGGAAATACATTTTAAAATATTTGGATTCTTGGCTCTCTCAGCCAAAAAGGTTCCCGACCCCTGATATAGCATATAGCAGTTAGCATTCCATGACCCACAATACACTTCTGCCATGACCCTCCCCCACCAAATTCTTATTGGTTGACGTGAGATGAATAAATATTTGATGTTTTACGGTAATGTGTTAATAATTTCACACAAAAGTTGCTCCGAAATATATGTCTCACCCCCGGCCAAACGATGAAAAAAACTGCGACTTATAGTCCGATAAATACGGTAATGCGAGTAACCATTTTAAAGGATATAAACATATTTTTCATTACTGTGGAATTGTTTATCATTTAGGGCTGGGCGATATATCGATATACGATATATATCGCGGGTTTGTCTCTGTGCGATATAGAAAATGACTATATCGTAATATTCGTGTAGACGTTCTCACGCAGCTTCGGGCATTACACTCTCCTCTTTCCTGTGTCCTCACAGACAAGCAGGCGCACATTCACACGTCACTTACTGTCACGTCATACGTACACGCCCTCGCCCAGCGTGGCTAAAGTTAGCTGTGATGCTAGCGGCTTGTTGCGGAGAAAGAAGGTGCGAATCTCGTAACAAATGAAGGAAGAATTATTCCCAAGAAAAACAGCACGGGGTCCATCGTCTGGCGGTGGTTCGGCTTCAAGCGGGAATATGTCGAATAGACAATTTCAATTTGTCAAGTGTGGGGGGAAAAAGCGTTGCTACCAGAATTAGCACTACTGCTAATATGTAGCATCATTTGAAAAGTCACCTGCTAAGAACTTTAATAACTACAATTTTTGTCAATTGATTTAGTTGTGATTTCCCTCTCTGCATGAAAGTTTAAAAGTAGCATATATGAATGCAGTATGAAGAAGAATGTTTGAATGTAGACACATAGAATCATCATACTGCTGTCATTATATGCATCAAGTGTTCATTCAAGGCTAAGGCAAAATATCGTAATATATATCGTATATCGCGATATGGCCTGAAAATATCGCGGTATTAAAAAGAGGCAATATCGCCCAGCCCTATTATCATTGTACTGTAATTGAAAGATAAATACTGTTATCCTAAATATACAAAAACAACAAAATTGACTCCCATTTCTGTGAGCAAAAATGTAACTTAAATATTGAACATCTTAAAAGTGCATTTTTCCCCCGCAATTTGTTTTTTTGCCATCACGACATTCTTGCTCATTCGTCCTTGTTGATGGGCTCATAATGCCCATTTCATTTGAAGATTTGATATTACTACAACGCCCCAAGTGGAGGAGTTCAAGTACCTAGGAGTCTTGTTCACGAGTGGGGGAAGAGTGGATCGTGAGATCGACAGGCGGATCGGTGCGGCGTCTTCAGTAATGCGGACGTTGTACCGATCCGTTGTGGTGAAGAAGGAGCTGAGCCGGAAGGCAAAGCTCTCAATTTACCGGTCTATCTACGTTCCCATCCTCACCTATGGTCATGAGCTCTGGGTCATGACCGAAAGGATAAGATCACGGGTACAAGCTGCCCAAATGAGTTTGGGTCCCTCCCTTAGAGATAGGGTGAGAAGATCTGCCATCCGGGAGGAACTCAAAGTAAAGCCGCTGCTCCTCCACATGGAGAGGAGCCAGATGAGGTGGTTCGGGCATCTGGTCAGGATGCCACCTGAACGCCTCCCTAGGGAGGTGTTTAGGGCACGTCCAGCTGGTAGGAGGCCACGGGGAAGACCCAGGACACGTTGGGAAGACTATGTCTCCCGGCTGGCCTGGGAACGCCTCGGGATCCCCCGGGAAGAGCTAGACGAAGTGGCTGGGGAGAGGGAAGTCTGGGCTTCCCTGCTTAGGCTGCTGCCCCCGCGACCCGACCTCGGATAAGCGGAAGATGATGGATGGATGGATGGATGGATGGATTACTACAACGGGACATTTGGCTTTGCAATAATTTCTTTCCCCACATAATTTTTGTTAATTTGCGACATTTTTCATTGGTGAGTCGCGAGGCTCTTAGTTCTCAGACAAAGATTGTGAATGCTGAAAAAGGGTCTCACTGCATTCAGTTAATTCTACTGTTAAATAGATGCGCTCAGGTGCTGAAAGCGATGCTCAGAGTGAGACGTCTTTCACCCTGTTTGAAGCGACAGATGAAGATATACATGGCTCAACAATTCTGATTGGCGAGCATGTCTGTCTCGGTGACAGCAGAGAAAAGAACAGTTTCGAAACCGCACTGATTAAAACAACGATTAATCGTGCAGCCCTAGTGTACAACCTCTTGTGCTAACCAAAAATGGTAATAAAAAATTTAATTTTTCCACATCTTGATTTACACCAATTACATACAATGCCGACAAGAGTACCAATTAATTCCTGGTATTAAGGAATATCAGTATTGGTATAGATAAAATCCCTACAAACCACTTCCCTAGTTGTGTGTGATTGTGTTATTTCTCTCTCTGTCCAGGTTTCATAACAATGACGCCGCAGCTATTCATCAACTACAAAATGAAGTCGGTGGCTCACCTCCCGTGGAGGATGCTCACCTACAAGGCTCTCAACACTTTCATTGATGACCTGTTTGCCTTCGTCATCAAGATGCCCATGATGTACAGGATAGGATGCCTCAGAGACGGTAGGTACCTTTTTTTACTTCGTTAACATTTTTTGACGTCATGTCACTCAAGTGAGCTTTCACCTTGAAACACTCTTCAATTAGTAGCCTCCTCTGTAATGCACCCTGTGCCACAGTAATCTGCGGCAGGGGACCTCAAGTACAATGTTAAATGGTTTGTATTTGTATAGCGCTTTTCTACCCCTTAGTAAGTAGACTTTTTATGTGCATATGAGAGCAACAAAAGCATTATTGACAAAGTAATATGGCAGAAGAAAATAACAAATCACTAAAATTAGGGATGCACCGATTAATCGGTAACCGAATATATTCGGCCGAATATGGCAAAAAAAGCCACATTCGGCCTTCGGTGGAATGAGTTAAAAACAAGGCCGAATACTGGCTTGTGACGCAAGTTTTTGACGCGGTGACGCAATCAACCAACATGCAGTGACGTTGGGATATGTTGTGTACCTGTATAAGTGTATGAGGTTACAAGCACACACTTATTGAGATTTAGTGGGGCCTCTGTTTACATCAGGGGTGCCCATTACCTCAATCGCGATCGACTGGTCGATCTCGGAGGGTGTGTCAGTCGATCTCAAGCCAGGCATTAAAAAATATACATAAAAATGAGCAATCATCAATCATACCAAGACTTCACTTTTGTCAGTTGTTTGACATTCTCGGCACCCGAGGATCTTGTGAGATGACGCTGGCTGCTGCAAGCTCATATTTAAGAAAAAAATCACTAACAGGGCGGACGCAGAGAAACACATTTTATTTCTAGAGACTCCGTACCTACTGTCCAAACTCTAAAGACCGACTGCACAGTTCCTGTCTTCACCATAAAAGACCTGTTTCATCCTGCCTGAGCTAACAAAATAAGAGTCTCAGAAAGCTAGCGTGCACAAGCTAGCAAGCTACGGAGTTTGATGCCAATGTATTTCTCCCCCGCCCTCAGCGACCGCTTTCTCACTTGCTTGCCCACCCGCACACTCACTGACGTCACTCACCTGCTGCCAGACATTAAAGGGCCACACACATATGCTACTCTCATAACAAAGTGTTTAAAAACCAGTATGCAAGTTGGACAAATGAGATGCCAAATCCAACCACTTTCATGTGGTATTGGACAGAAAGGAGGACTTTTTTTTTTTCCTCCATTTGAAAATGCGGACGTTATCAGCACCACTGTCTGATTCCAATCAATGCAAGTCATCAGAATCAAATACACCAACTTATATTATTGTCTTCATGAAAGAAAGGAATCTATGTGTGTTACACATGCTTGTATTATCTTTAAACACCATTAACTTGTTAACAAAAATGTCTCTTTCATAAATAAATAAATATAAATTATAAATAGGAATGAGGTAGATCTCCTCGATTTGGTCAATTGAAAAGTAGCTCACCTGCAGAAAAAGTGTGAGCGCCCCTGGTTTACATTATTAGCCTGTTGTGTAGGCTACCTGTATAAGTGTATGAGGTTACAAGCACACACTTATTGAGATTTACTTGAGCCTTCTGTTTACATTATTAGCATATCTACTGTGGCTAAGCAGACTTTTGCCAAAAGGACAATATTTCATTTGTTGTGGGTTTATCCACTTTAATGCACTTTATTTTTTTTTTTGGAATGCATGTTTTGTTTGAAGGCCTAATATAAATGAAAAACTGTGCTTTTTTTGAAAAGCAAAGACTACTGGAATATTAAAAAAATGTCAATATTCAATAAAAAATTACTTTATTTGAAAAACATGTCTAAATATTTATTCTAGGCTATTTATGCAATATTAAAAAAAATGTGAAAAACTGCATTCATTATTCGGCCTTCGGCCAAGCATTTAAATTTTATTCGGCTTCGGCCACAAATTTTCATTTCGGTGCATCCCTAACTAAAATAAATGTGAAAATTGTGAAAGATAGCACTTTATGGACGTGAGAAATTCAAAAGTTAAAACCAGTGTATGAATTTTTAAAGGTGGCAGCTGGTGGCCATAAGTCGTAACTGCACTTTTTGTCCATATAGATAAAAATAGTGTTCATGTCTGACATGGGTGTCAAACTCTGGCCCGCCGTGTAATTTAATTTGGCCCTTGAGGCAATATCAATTTAGCATTAGAGCTGGCCCGCCGGTGTTATACAGCGTCGGTGCCGCTATAACACCGCATTCACCGCTAATACTCATACTTGCCAACCCTCCTAATTTTCCCGATAGACTCCCGAAGTTCAGTGCCCCTCCTGGGGCAACCATTCTCCCGAATTTCTACCGATTTCCACCTGGACAACTATATTGGGGGCCTTTAGCGTTCTCTGCAACCTGTCGTCACGTCCGCTTTTCCTCCATACTAACAGCATGTCACACAATATTTGTGGCTTTTACACACACACACACACACGCACAAGTGAATGCAAGGCATACTTGGTCAACAGCCATACAGGTCACACTGAGGGTGGCCGTTTAAACTACTTTAGCACTGTTACAAATATGGGCCACACTGTGAACCCACACCAAACAAGAATGACAAACACATTTCGGGTGAACATCCGCACCGTAACACAACAGAACAAATACCCAGAAACCCTTGCAGCACTAACTCTTCTGGGAAACTTCCACCAAATTGACCAATAATTAACGTTTTATTCATGCATTTTCTCTTGCTACTTCAAGGCTTGAATGTTTGGTTCATTCATTATTATTTTATTTTCAAATATATTATTAGCCTGTGGAAAAAATGTGATATTTACCTGAGAAGATTGCAAATAGAAAAAAAGACATAAAATTTTTATTTAAATTTTATTTGATTTGCCATTGATATTCTTTTAATTATTATTATTATTATTTGAAACTGGATTTTGCATGTCACTAAAGTTATATAAGCCTTGCTTGTTCAATATTTAATGCAAAACTTGTTTGGGTCCCTATTAAAAGGTTAATTTGTTCAACCTTGGCCCGAGGCTTTGTTCCGTTTAAAATTTTGGCCCACTCTGTATTTGAGTTTGACACCCCTGATGTATGAGATCTAGGGCAGCCAAAATAATAATTAAGATTATTTTTGATCAACATTTAAATTATGATTACTGATTGCAACGTAAAGCAGTGTTGGGGTGTGAATGTTAAACCATCATGTAATTTGTATTGTCTAATAAAAAGACTATAGAAAAACATTATCCATATATTTAAAGACAAGTATTTGTTTTTTTGTTCATTGATAATATCAATAAGTCAGCTTTTTCTCATCACATGATGCCTTTATCTCTTTTGTTACATTTTGATAGAGGGAGTTTTTTTATTAAAAGTTATATACAGGTACATGTGGATCTATCATATGTACATGTAGATGTATCATACGTACATATGTACATGAAGATACATCTTTTGTACATATGTACATGTAGATGTATACATATGTACATGTAGATGTATCATATGTACATAAAAACATGTAGATGTTTACATATGTACATGTAGATGTATCTTTTGTACATTAAAAACATGTGGATGTATACATATGTACATGTACATGTATCATATGTACATATGTAGATGTATCATATGTACATATGTACATGTAGATGTATCTTTTGTACATAAAAACATGTGGATGTATACATATGTACATGTAGATATATCATATGTACATAAAAACATATAGATGTTTACATATGTACATGTAGATGTATCTTTTGTACATTAAAAACATGTGGATGTATACATATGTACATGTAGATGTATCATATGTACATGTAGATGCATCATACGTACATATGTACATGTAGATGTATCATATGTATATATGTAGATGTATCATATGTACATAAAAACATGTAGATGTTTACATATGTACATGTAGATGTATCTTTTGTACATTAAAACATGTGGATGTATACATATGTACATGTAGATGTATCGTATGTACATATGTAGATGTATCATATGTACATATGTACATGTAGATGCATCATACGTACATATGTACATGTAGATGTATCTTTTGTACATAAAAACATGTGGATGTATACATATGTGCATGTAGATGTATCATATGTACATAAAAACATACAGATGTTTACATATGTACATGTAGATGTATCTTTTGTACATAAAAACATGTGGATGTATACATATGTACTTGTAGATGTATCATATGTACATATGTAGCATACGTACATATGTACATGTAGATGTATCTTTAGTACATATGTACATGTAGATGTATCTTTAGTACATATGTACATGTAGATGTATCTTTAGTACATAAAAACATGTAGATGTGTACATATGTACATGTAGATGTATCATATATACATATGTACATGTTGATGTATCTTTAGTACATAAAAACATGTAGATGTGTACATATGTACATGTAGATGTATCATATATACATATGTACATGTTGATGTATCTTTAGTACATAAAAACATGTAGATGTGTACATATGTACATGTAGATGTATCATATATACATATGTACATGTAGATGTATCTTTAGTACATAAAAACATGTAGATGTGTACATATGTACATGTAGATGTATCATATATACATATGTACATGTTGATGTATCAGAACAGATCCATTAAGAATTTGAGCAGAAATATGCCGTATAGTAATTAACTATACACAATAAAACATTAACAAAATGCCATGTCACGTGAATGTTTTTTAAAGTAACTACTTTGTGGCATGAAAAAAACAAAAGTAAGATATAAAAAAACAACTGGTGTATACTTTTTGATATCAATATAAAACTCAAAGCAGTTTGGCTAATGAAGAGGAAGTCTAATAAACAAGCTTTGTTCTTCTCCAAAACCTTCTAGTGGTTCAGTGCAAAAGTTTGGCCAACAAAAATAAACAGGAGTGATACCTCTCACAGCATCTACACAATCTTCACAGCCTACTTCAATGAGATAACAAAACTTTATAGATAATATTGATGTCATTTGAACACTGATAAAAGTTGCAGTTAAGAAAAGGAGTGATTATCCCAGTAAAAAAAGTAATGACTTTATAAACAAGTTGTGACAAAGTCTACGACATATCGTCTCCTGCATGTTTCTTCACTTCACTAACTCTCAGTCACAACTGAAGGATGCTGTACTGAGAAAATAATAGCAACATCAAACAGTGTTGTACTTTGCTGTGTACTTTTAGTGTGGGGACAAATGTCTCCAATATTGTCCACACCTGTCTCCAACTAAACACAGCAAAGCGTTCTAAATCTCACAGCTTGACTCTGTTTACTCCTAAGGGAAACCTCTGGAGCGAAGTCTTGTGTCTTTAGTCAATTATCAAGCCAAACGACGCTAGTGCGCATAGATAGACCTTTGCTTTTACCACATGCTTTAGTGCAGGGGTGCCCATTACGTCGATCGCGAGCTACCAGTCGACCGCGGGGGGTGTGTCAGTCCATCTCCAGCCAGGCTTTTTTTTTAAAAAATAGACCTAAAAATGAGTGATCATCAATCTTCACCAAGATGTCACTTAAATGACATTCACGGTACCGGAGGGTCTTGTGAGATGACGCTGGCTGCTGCAAGATCATTATTATGAAAATATGACCGAGAGGAAGGCGAGAAACACTTTTTATTTCAACAGACTCTCGCGCCGTACCTTCCGTCAAAACTCTAAAGCCCGACTGCACATTTCCTATCTTCACAATAAAAGCCCTGCTTCATGCTGCCTGCGCTAACTAAATACAGAGTCTCGGAAAACTGGCGTGCACAAGCGATCCCTCAGAAAGCTGGCGTGCACATCACTTGTGCACGCCAGCTTTCTGAGACTCTTATTTTGTTAGCGCAGGCAGCATGAAGCAGGGCTTTTATTGTGAAGATAGGAAATGTGCAGTCGGCCTTTAGAGTTTTGACGGAAGGAACGGCGCGAAAGTCTGTTGAAATAAAAAGTGTTTCTCGCCTTCCTCTCTGTCATTTTTTCATAATAATGAACTGGCAGCAGCCAGTGTCATCTCACAAGACCCTCGGGTGCCGTGAATGTCAATCAAGCAAGCTACGGAATTTGCCGCCAATGTTTTTCTTGTAAAGTGTATGGAAGCTGGATGAATTAGATGCCAAAAACCAACCACTTTCATGTGGTATTGTACGGAAAGGACAACTTTTTTTCTCCTCCATTTGAAAATGTGGGCGTTATCATCATTACTGTCTGATTCCAATCAATGCAAGTCATCAGAATCAGGTAATACACCAACTTATATTCTTGTCTTTGTGAAAGAAAGACATCTATATGTGTTACACATGCTTGTACTATCATTAAACACATTTAACTTGCTTACAAAAATGTCTCTTTCATAAATAAATAAATATAAATGATATATATAAATGAGGTAGATCCCCTCGAGTTGGTCAATTGAAAAGTAGCTCGCCTGCAGAAAAAGTGTGGGCACCCCTGCTTTAGTGTCTCTGTCAGCTCTCACTGCGGTGAATCCCTGCAGGTCCATGTGAGCGTCTGGTACCAGGTGGTTTAGCCACGTCTCCGTGCTCTCTTGATACCCACGCTGGTTTTTTAGTCCGTGAAACTCGTCAATCAGCGAATTCACATTCCCCATGATGACGAAAGGAATGGATGGTTTGTGGCGCCGTTGATTTTCGTCTTGCTTAGCCCTCGCTTTGTGGCCCTGAGGATTCTTCCTCCGCTCCGCTAGAATGGGGTTTCGTACGCCAGAACGCACCATTGTTTTCAAAGTGAGCAGCTTCTCCCTCGAATAAGAAAGAAAGCTGGACCCTGGTCTTTTAAAACTGTCACAAGTATCCATAGGATATGTACAGGGAAGTCTTGCCCCAAGTGGAGGAGTTCAAGTACTTGATAGTCTTATTCACGGTTGGTGAGATCGGTGCCGCGTCTTCAGTAATGCGGACGCTGTATCGATCGGTTGTGGTGAAGAAGGAGCTGAGCTGGGAGGCAAAGCCCTTAATTTACCGGTCGATCTACGTTCCCATCCTCACTTATGGTCATGAGGTTTGGGTCATGACCGAAAGGATAAGATCACGGGTACAAGCGGCCCAAATGAGTTTGGGTCTCTCCCTTAGAGATAGGGTGAGAAGCTCTGCCATCCGGGAGGAACTCAAAGTAAAGCCGCTGCTCCTCCACATGGAGAGGAGCCAGATGAGGTGGTTCGGGCATCTGGTCAGGATGCCACCCGAACGCCTCCCTAGGGAGATGTTTCGGACACGTCCGACCGGTAGGAGGCCACGGGGAAGACCCAGGACACGTTGGGAAGACTATGTCTCCCGGCTGGCCTGGGAACGCCTCAGGATCCCCCGGGAAGAGCTGGATGAAGTGACTGGGGAGAGGGAAGTCTGGGCTTCCCTGCTTAGGCTGCTGCCCCCGCGACCCGACCTCGGATAAGTTGAAGAAGATGGATGGATGTACAAGGATTCACTATCACTTCATGGAAAACATAAAAAAGATAAAACATACGTTTAAAAAATAGATAGTACTTAATTGATTCCTTCAGGAAAATTAAAATTCCAGCAGTGTACAGAGTTGAGATCAATTTTAAAAAAAGTAAATAATGAGGGTTTAAATGTAATAAATTATAATAATAATAAATGCGTGCTGCTGCCCCCGTGACCCGACCTCGGATAAGTTGAAGAAGATGGATGGATGTACAAGGATTCACTATCACTTCATGGAAAACATAAAAAAGATAAAACATACGTTTAAAAGATAGATAGATAGATAGATAGATGGATAGATAGTACTTTATATATTCCTTCAGGAGAGTTCCTTCAGGAAAATTTAAATTCCAGCAGCAGTGTACAGAGTTGAGATCAATTTAAAAAAAAGTAAAAAGTAAATAATGGGGGTTTAAATGTAATAAATTATAATAATAATAAATGATAAAAGATCAATTTAAAAGATCTAGAACTACAGAGCTACTGGAGAGCACAGCACAAGCCAATTTATTTTTATTTTTATTTTGCACGCCCCTGACTTCGATTTCAGGAAGTAAGCAAGTGTTGCCTAAAATGCATTAATAAATTACGTTTTTTTGTTATTTAAAAAATTACACTATTACTAACCGCCGGGAATTTTATCGTGTTTTTTTTTCATGATTTAGTTTATCGTTAGTTTTTTTTTTTTATATGGGTCAAATCAATTAGAGTCCAGAAAGATGATTTACTTTTGAGTTTTGACGTAGGCTGTTATGCAAGATATAATGTTTTATGTTTTATTATGCTATATCAATAAAGGAGACATGTCTTGCTTTACAGTTGTGTAAACAAACACTCCAGGCCAAACGATACAAGGATTAACAGTTCTCATTTATCTTACTGCCTCTGTGCAGATGTCGTCTTTTTCATCTACCTTTATCAGCGCTGGATCTACCGAGTGGACCCCAACAGGGTCAATGAATACGGCACCAGCGGAGTGGACCAAGTCCAGAACAAGAAGACAGAAGCAGCCGAGGCGGCCGCAGCCATCACGGACAAAGCAGACGAGGAGAAGAAGAACGATTAAGCCAGACCGAGCCCTGTTCAGCCTCCCTGGCTCTCTGGACTTGTGGAATTCTGGCAGGCGGGGCACTCGGTCTGTCATGGACGCCGCAAAAAAAAAAAAGAGAAAAAAAATGCAGTGTAACTGTCCCCCTCTGACTCCCATGCAGAGAATCATCTTCAGTGTAGACTTGGTACATTTTTATTTCTATCCCCCGCCCTCTCGTTCTACAGTTCCAGTGAAGTAAAAACAAAACGTGATGTACCGTGATCTGTTTGGTTTTCCCAGGGCAACCATGCCTGGATTGAAATAGAGGCTGGCAGGGTTTGAAGGGTTTAGTTTTTTTCCCAAACACGGAAGAAGGACATTTGCAACATTTCTTCTTTGTGTAAATTCCTTGTGAATGTTTTTTTTTCATTTCATTCCATGTGAGCACATGTAGATTTGTTGGAGGGAAACTGGAAAATCCTCTGGATGAAGCGGAAAGGACATCAACCCTCACCCTCGATTTTAATCAAATCGGTAATGTCCTAAACTGGAACAGAAACAAGCCGCCCTGTTGGTATTAATATAAATATTAATATTGTCAATGAGTTCATTAGTTTGTTTTTTTAATCATTGACTCATTCTTTTGTATGTCCGCTGTGCACAGAATCCCAGCTTACTTCAATTGTCATATTTAAGCCATCCAGCAATACCGAGTCACTCCCGGCTGGATGAAGCATCTCCAAGTGTTTCATGTTCACCCTCTCACTCGGACGCCCAGTGAAGAGTGACTGCATTGTGAGGGCTGGGACTCTTTCAAGAACAAAGGTGTCCATGTTGCTACGTTCAGTTGAATTTTCAACAGCCATGTTTATAGTAAAATTTTAAGTGTGAGGGAAAACGTATGAATATTTGTCTTACTATTTTATGTGCTAACTTCCCCGCGCAAAATGCAGTTCTAAATCTCTTGATTAGGAGTAAAGTAAGCACTCGTCTCAAAGTTGTTGGATCCACTATGGACTGGAGTCTCAAACCATTATGTTAGATCCACTATGGACTGGACTCTCACTATTATGTTTGATTCACCTTGAACTGGACTCTGTATCATGTTAGATCCACTATGGATTGGACTCTCACACTATTTTGTTAAATCCACTGTGGACTGGACTCTCACACTATTATGTTAAATCCACTATGGACTGGACTCACACTATTATGTTAGATCCACTATGGACTGGACTCTCACTATTATGTTAGATCCACTATGGACTGGACTCTCACACTATTATGTTAGATCCACTATGGACTGGACTCTCACTCCATTATGTTAGATCCACTATGGACTGGACTCTCACTCCATTATGTTAGATCCACTATGGACTGGACTCTCACACTATTATGTTAGATCCACTACGGACTGGACTCTCACTATTATGTTAGATCCACTATGGTCTGGACTCTCACACTATTATGTTAGATCCACAATGGACTGGACTCTCACTATCATGTTAGATCCACTATGGACTGGACTCTCACACTATTATGTTAGATCCACTATGGACTGGACTCACACTATTATGTTAGATCCACTATGGACTGGACTCTCACACTATTATGTTAAATCCACTATGGACTGGACTCTCACACTATTATGTTAGATCCACTATGGACTGGACTCTCACACTATTATGTTAGATTCACTTTGAACTGGACTCTGTATCATGTTAGATCCACTATGGACTGGACTCACACTATTACGTTAGATCCACTATGGAGTGGACTCTCACACTATTATGTTAGATCCACTATGGACTGGACTCACACAATTATGTTAGATCTACTATGGACTGGACTCTCAAACTATTATGTTAGATCCACTATGGACTGGACTCTCACACTATTATGTTAGATCCACTATGGACTGGACTCTCACACTATTATGTTAGATCCACTATGGACTGGACTCTCACTATTATGTTAGATCCACTATGGACTGGACTCTCACTATTATGTTAGATCCACTATGGTCTGGACTCTCACACTATTATGTTAGATCCACAATGGACTGGACTCTCACTATCATGTTAGATCCACTATGGACTGGACTCTCACACTATTATGTTAGATCCACTATGGACTGGACTCACACTATTATGTTAGATCCACTATGGACTGGACTCTCACACTATTATGTTAAATCCACTATGGACTGGACTCTCACACTATTATGTTAGATCCACTATGGACTGGACTCTCACACTATTATGTTAGATTCACTTTGAACTGGACTCTGTATCATGTTAGATCCACTATGGACTGGACTCACACTATTACGTTAGATCCACTATGGAGTGGACTCTCACACTATTATGTTAGATCCACTATGGACTGGACTCACACAATTATGTTAGATCCACTATGGACTGGACTCTCAAACTATTATGTTAGATCCACTATGGACTGGACTCACACTATTATGTTAGATCCACTATGGACTGGACTCACTATTATGTTGGATCCACTATGTACTGGACTCTCACACTATTATGTTAGATCCACTATGGACTGGACTCTCACACTATTATGTTAGATCCACTATGGACTGGACTCACACTATTATGTTGGATCCACTATGGACTGGACTCACACTATTATGTTAGATCCACTATGGACTGGACTCTCACACTATTATGTTAGATTCACTCAACGTCCATTGCACCAGTCGCCCTCCCCCATCTGTGGTCCCCTCCAAGGTTTCTCAATGTCCCATTGGGTTGAGTTTTTCCTTGCCCTGATGTGGGATCTGAGCCGAGGATGTCGTGGCTTGTGCAACCCTTTGAGACACATGATTTAGGGCTATATAAGTAAACATTGATTGATTAAAAGTACACTTTGCAAGGGTCCCTGACAGTTAAGGGCCAGCATTTAGTGGCTTTGTCCGGGTAGTCTTCCTCACACATCAACAACCTGCATCTTTGGTTCATTGGAAGGTTTAGAATTGGGACACTTTGCTCGACATTTTGCAACAACAACCTATTCAACTCTTATTTGAATGACGGTTTATCATAACAGTTATACATTCCTGGAAACGAGACGCTGAAGCCTCAACTTTCACTTTCTCTAATGACGCAATAACAATGTGCGGCCAGCAGGTGTCGCTGGTTCATTTAAAGACTATTAAAATGCAGTGTCTGGCCCAAGCTAAATTATGAATTTAAAATTAAACAATGTACCCTGTACAATAAAGGAAAACACGCACTCTCCAAACAACTTAAAAAAATAAAATAAAGTGTACTTAGAGAAACAGCAACACTCGTCTTTTTAATAAGTGTAATACAAACTGCGCCTGCGCTACCAAATAGACCCTTTTCGAAAATGTCTTCGTCTGTGTGCAATTTTCACCAGGAAGTGATTAAAGATAGTTTATTTCAAAAGGGACAATGCAATTCCACAAAAACACATGATTCAAAAAGGGAGAATTAATTAGCCAGAAGGCTAGTTTTCATCTGTAGTCCCCTGACCAGGATGTGAAAAAGGCAGTAAATGGATGCACTTAAAAAGTCACAGCTGTGGTCAGTCAGTCAATTAATTGACATAATAAATCAAGAATAACTTCAATAATTAAAGTGCACAAATAAAAGACAAAATTGAAAATTGTACAAAATAAACCAGAATCAGTACAGAATTGTAACCTATTTTTATGGTTTGCCTCTTTATGTTTAGTTCCTGTTATAAAGTATATGCCTTGAGCTCTTATTTTGAAGGGAGATAGAACGGAAAGGTCATCTTTCACGGGACTTACATCCCACCGCTGCCACCAAATGTAACCGAGGGGTTTATATAAGTCGCCTAAACTGTATCACACTACAAAATAACAAACACGGAGGCTCCAGTTTCACACGAAGACCACTTTATTTTCGTTCCTTTCAAGACCTCCGCTCCACTCCAAGATGACATCTTTCCGTTCTATTTCCCTTCAAAATAAGAGCTCAAGGCATATACGGTATAACAGGAACTAAACATAACAAAGAGGCAAACCATAAAAATAGGTTACAGAATCATAGGTAAATAAAGAAATAAAAAAAATGCAAAAATGAAAACGTGTATATACATGTGTATGTATATATATATATGGAGTCGCAGTGAAATGACGTCACCAGACTGGCCACTGTCTACCAACCCACAACCATGTCAGAAAAATAAGCGCTGTAGGAGGAGAGCTCCCTCAAAAAGGGTTAGATATTTACTTAAAAACGCTTAAAGCTCGTATTCCTCCACCGTTGTTCGTTTGGGACCAAGTTTGTTGAGAAGTCACTCCGTGGAACCAAGTGACGTTTGGGGATTTCCAGTCGCGGAAACAGCCAATAGGAGGCCAACTGGATGCGCCAACAGCCAATAGGAGGCTAGCTGGATGCGCCAACAGCCAATAGGAGGCCAGCTGGATGCGGAAACGCTAAAAGTGAAGTCAAACCTCTTCCTCGTCTACTTCTTCATTTGACGCTTTTCACATGTTGCTGCTTCTTGTTGTTGTTGTTATTGTTGTTGTTGTTGTTGTTGTCGACACTCTCCTCCCTGGCCGGGACCATCTTTACTCTCCCGCCGTTTAGTCCATTCGGCGTGTGCTCCCGCGGCTGAAGACATGGACGTTTTTAACGGCGCGGCTGGTGAGTGTCCCGTTTGTGTTGACGTGAGTGAGATGACGTCATCGACTTGACTTTCTGTTTGTCCCGCAGAGCGTGGACTCTCCGACTTTGGTGAGTAGCTACTGATCCGATTTGGGTCCGACTTCAAGTAAGTTCACATGGTGTGTGTGAGCGTGACGCTGACCTCACGTGACCTGATGCTGCCATGTCGGGCTAATTCTTTTCCACTACAACCTCAATTTTCTTATTTAAACGGGGATAGCAGGTCCATTCTATGTGTCATACTTGATCATTTGGCAATATTGCCATATTTTTGCTGAAAGGATTTAGTAGAGAACATCCACGATAAAGTTCGCAACTTTCGGTGCTAAGAGAAAAGCCTCTACCTGAAGTAGCAGACAATGATGTCACCCGTGTGATGGCTCCTCACAAATTCACCTTGTTTTTAATGGGAGCCTCCAACAAAAAGTGCTATTCGGACCGAGAAAACGACAATTTCCCCATTAATTTGAGCGAGGATGAAAGATTCGTGTGTGAGGATATTGATAGCGACGGACTAGAAAAAAAACACGATTGCATTGGGACGGATTCCGATGTTTTTAGACACATTTACGAGGACAATTCTGGAAAATCCCTTTTATCGTTCTATTGTGTTGCTAGTGTTTTAGTGAGTTAAATAGTACCTGATAGTCGGAAGGGTGTCTTGACGCGCAGTTTCTCAGCTCAGCTTTTTACCGGTAAGAACTGACATTTTAACCACAATTTTCTCACCGAAACCTGCTGGTTGACATCTGGTCGGGATCCATGTTCTCTTGACCGCGCTCTGATCCATAGGAAAGTTTCACCTCCAGGAATTTTAAACAAGGAATCACCGTGTGTTTGTGTGGCTAAAGGCTAAAGCTTCCCAACTCCATCTTTCTACTGTGACTTCTCCAATATTAATTGAACGAATTGCAAAAGATTCAGCAACACAGATGTCCAAAATACTGTATAATTATGCCGTTAAAGCGGACGACTTTTAGCTGTGTGTGTGTGCAGCGCTCATACTTCCTAAAAACCCGTGATGTCTTGCGTACGCGTCATCATTACATGACATTTCGAAGACGAAACTCCCGGGAAATTTGAAATTGTAATTTAGTAAACTGCAAAGGCCGTATTGGCATGTGTTGCAATGTTAATATTTCATCATTGATATATAAACCACCTCCAAAGACATGCACCTGGGGATAGGCCCCTCCCACCTCCAAAGACATACACCTGGGGATAGGCCCCTCCCACCTCCAAACACATGCACCTGGGAATAGGCCCCTCCCACCTCCAAAGACATGCACCTGGGGATAGGCCCCTCCCACCTCCAAACACATGCACCTGGGGATAGGCCCCTCCCACCTCCAAAGACATGCACCTGGGAATAGGCCCCTCCCACCTCCAAAGACATGCACCTGGGGATAGGCCCCTCCCACCTCCAAAGACATGCACCTGGGGATAGGTCCCTCCCACCTCCCAAGACATACACCTGGGGATAGGCCCCTCCCACCTCCAAAGACATGCACCTGGGGATAGGCCCCTCCCACCTCCAAAGACATGCACCTGTGGATAAGCCCCTCCCACCTCCAAAGACACGCACCTGGGGATAGGCCCCTCCCACCTCTAAAGACATGCACCTGGGGATAGGCCCCTCCCACCTCCAAAGACATGCACCTGGGGATAGGTCCCTCCCACCTCCCAAGACATACACCTGGGGATAGGCCCCTCCCACCTCCAAAGGCATACACCTGGGGATAGGCCCCTCCCACCTCCAAAGACATACATCTGGGGGTAGGCCCCTCCCACCTCCAAAGACATGCACCTGGGGATAGGTTGCTTGGCAACACTAAATGGTCCCTAGTGTGTGAATGTTGTCTATCTGTGTTGGCCCTGTGATGAGGTGGCGACTTTTCCAGGCTGTACACCAACTTCCACCCAAATGCAGCTGAGACAGGCACCAGCGACCCCAAAGGGAATAAGCGGTAGAAAATGGATGGATGGATGATCAGAATGTGATACAATTTGCACATAAAACGACTGCTACACAAAAACGGATCCCGGGTGTTGAGCGGCGTTATGAAGTAATTGCCCATAATTATTTCTTACAAATAAACAATCACACAAACATCAATTTGAAGGAATGGAATGAAATAAGTTTATTTCGGTTATATAATCAACCATCAACCATTTAGAAAAGAAAAAAGAATGACCAAAAAAGGAGTAGGCTGAAGCCCATCCATCCATCCATCTTCTTCCGCTTATCCGAGGTCGGGTCGCGGGGGCAGCAGCCTAAGCAGGGAAGCCCGTTTTTGTTTAGAACTGAAGTTTATTGAGAAATCTGAGTTTAAAAAAAATAGATTTCAAGATGTTTTCATTCTCTTCAAAAGCTTGTCGATAATGAAGATGGAATGTTATCTCAAACTATGATATTACCAACCAATGGCACGAGAGAAAGGGTTACTAACCACTCCTCCTCCGCAGACCTCATCCAGGAGATCATCACAGAGGAGCGCACGGGCGTGTCTCTCCCCCGGCCGCCGCCTCCTCCTGCCGAGCCGTGCAGCCAGAACCACAGGAAGCTGCATCACAACGCCTCTCCGCCGCCATCTCAGCAAGTTCTGGTGGCCAGAGGTACTGCGTGTCAGGTGAGTGAGGCGATACTATACCTGCACGCACAACACAGCCATCGACTTTACATCATCATCAATCATTGTGTGAATGCCTTTCTTCAATGAGTATCTTATAGGTAGAAAATACAGTCTATTTTACCACATCATGTGACTAAAATGACATTTATGGTTTGAAACTCAAGACTCAATGATGAATATTGTCGCAAAATCTAGCCTCGGCGTGTCAAACTCGTTTTCATGGAGGGCCACGTCGCAGTTATGGTTGCCCTCAGAGGGCCGATTTTAACAGTGAATGCAAAAAAAGCCGGCGGCGTTTCTGGGTGTTGTTGATAAATGGCTTTCGCTTTGCATAGTAGAGTTTTAACTCGCACTTACGGATGTAGCGACGAACTGTAGTTACGGACGGTGGTTTTCTGATTCTGAGCCCATGTGGTGATATCCTTTACACACTGATGTCGCTTTTTGGTGCAGTACCGCCTGAGGTATCCAAAGTCACAGGCTTAGCCGCTTACAGCGGTATAGCTCGGTTGATAGAGTGGCCGTGCCAGCAACTTGAGGGTTGCAGGTTCTATCCCCGCTTCCGCCATCCTCGTCACTGCCGTTGTGTCCTTGGGCAAGGCACTTTACTACCCACCTGCTCCCAGTGCCACCCACACTGCTTTAAATGTAACTTAGATATTAGGTTTTCACTATGTAAAGCGCTTTGAGTGACTAGAGAAGAAGCGCTATAAAAATATAATTCACTTCACTACATGCAGTGATTTCCCCAGATTCTCTGAACCTTTTGCATCAGTCCATCTTAGATGAGCTCGGGCCCAACAAAGCCGGTGGCGTTTCTGGGTGTTGTTGATAAATGGCTTTCGCTTTGCATAGTGGAGTTTTATCTTGCACTTACAGAGGAGCAGTAGTTACTGACATTGGTTTTCTGAACTGTTCCTGAGCCAATGCGGTGATATCCTTTACACACTGATGTCGCTTTTTGGTGCAGTACCGCCTGAGGGATCCAAGGTCACGGGCTTGGCCGCTCACATGCAGTGATTTCCCCAGATTCTCCGAACCTTTTGATGATATTACGGATAACAATCCGGATGGATCTTTTCATCTTTGGTCCGGAGGACACGATGTCCACAGTTTCCAAAAACTATTAGAAATGTGGACTCGTCAGACCACAGAACACTTATCCACTTTGCATCAGCCCATCTTAGATGAGCTCTGGTCCAACAAAGCCGGTGGCATTTCTGGGTGTTGTTGACAAATGGCTTTCGCTTTGCATAGTGGAGTTTTATCTTGCACTTACAGACGAGCAGTAGTTACTGACAGTGGTTTTCTGAACTGATATCCTTTACACGTTGATGTGGCTTTTTTGTGCAGTACCGACCGCCTGAGGGATCCAAGGTGACGGGCTTAGCCGCTTACATGCAGTGATTTCTCCAGATTCTCTGAACCTTTTTATGATATTACGGATAACAATCCGGATGGTTCTTTTCCTCTTTGGTCCGGAGGACACGACATCCACAGTTTCCAAAAACTATTTGAATTGTGGACTCATCAGACCACAGAACACTTTTCCACTTTGCATCAGTCCATCTTCGATGAGCTCAGGCCCAGCAAAGCCGGTGGTGTTTCTGGGTGTTGTTGACAAATGGCTTTCGCTTTGGATAGTGGAGTTTTATCTTGCACTTTCAGGCGAACAGTAGTTACTGACATTGGTTTTCTGAAGTATTCCTGAGCCCATGTGGTGATATCCTTGACACTCTGATGTCGCTTTTTGGTGCATTACCGCCTGAGGGATCCAAGGTCACGGGCTTAGCTGCTTACATGCAGTGATTTCTCCAGATTCTCCGAACCTTTTGATGATATTACAGACCGTAGATGGTGAAATCCCCAAATTCCTTGCAATAGCTGGTTGAGAAATGTTGTTCTTAAACAATCTGCTCAGGCATTTGTCGACAAAGTGATGACCCTTGCCCCGTCCTTGTTTGTGAATGACTGAACATTTAATGGAAGCTGCTTTTTTACCCAATCATGGCACCCACCTGTTCCCAATTAGCCCGTTTACCTGTGGGATGTTCCAAATAAGTGTTTGATGAGCAGTCCTCAACTTTCTCAGTCTTTTTTGACATTTGTGCCAGCTTTTTTGAAACATGTTGCAGACATCAAATTCCAAATGAGTTAACATTGGCAGAAAATAGCAAAGTTTACCAGTTTGAGTGTTAAATATCTTGTCCTTGCAGTCTATTCTATTGATTTTAAGGTTAAAAAGATTAGCAAATCATTGTAACCTGTTTTTTGTTTTTTGTTACGATTTACTTCACTGGTTTATTTTTTTTAATAATATTTTTTTTTATTATTAGAGATGATTAAATTGTAAATATATGTAATTGTACGCAGTACATCTATTGTAATACATTTATTAAGAAAAGATAAGGTACATTATTAACACATAATAATGTACCCCGAGCTAAACCTGTAGCGGTTTAGCTCGGTTGGTAGAGTATATAAAACTAGAAACAGCCCAATAGCTAGAACCAGCATGCATGTCTATAAAAAGGCTTTTTATTTTAAAAAAAAGATGGGTTTTTAAGCTTTTTTTAAAAGCATCCACAGTCTGAGGTACCCTCAGGTGGTCAGGGAGCACGTTCCAATATTTTGGAACCGGTACCAAATTGTATTTCCATACTTTTTGATACTTTCCTAAATAAAGGGTACCACAGAAAATGGCATTATTGTTTTTATTTTAACAAAATATCTTAGGGTACATTAAACATTTGTTTATTATTATAGCTCGGTTGGTAGAACCGCCGTGCGAGCAAATTGAGGGTTGCAGGTTCGATCCCCGCTTCTGCCATCCTAGTCACTGCCGTTGTGTCCTTGGGCAAGACACTTTACCCACCTGCTCCCAGTGCCACCCACACTGCTTTAAATGTAACTTAGATATTGGGTTTCACTATGTAAAGCACTTTGAGTCACTAGAGAAAAAGCGCTATATAAATATAATTCACTTCACTTCACATACTATTTCCATGCTTTCGGCGGCCACACAGATTTAATGTGGCGGGCCAGATTTGGCCCCCGGGCCTTGAGTTTGAAACCTGTGATCCAGTTCTGAGATTTACACAATCACGCCTCAGTGGAAAAACGGTCATTTCATCCAAGTATTGTAATGGTAAATGTCTCTAATGGATTTCGTTTTGAGCGCCTGAATTAACGCGTGGAGGCTGCATGTCACATCACATCTTCAGTGGTGGGGTTTTCACATCCACTCTGACGATTAAGTTACTTTTCTTCATGACACATTGCATTTTTTTCCCACACGGCTCAGACTCTTATTGAACGCCACAGAATCCAACAAAATGGAGAAGATGTACTGATAGTCAGTGTCAGGGTTGTATCATAAATGGCTTATTTCTGATGCAGTCCATGTGAATGTGCAACAAGGTGCGGAAACTAAAAGGAATGTCAAATTTAACGATTAACTCGTTAACTGTTTGTAATTAGAGTTTGTAACTACAAACCCCGTTTCCATACGAGTTGGGAAATTGTGTTAGATGTAAATATAAACATTTTTTTTTTTTTGTAATTCCATAGAAGTCTTTGAGCTGCTCTTTGTCTGATCACTCACCTGATCACTCACCGGACGGCTTCGAAGCTATTCTGGACCACCATACGCCGCCTCAGGAAGGGGAAGCAGTGCACTATCAACACCGTGTATGGTGCGGATGGTGTTCTGCTGACTTCAACTGTGGATGTTGTGGATCGGTGGAGGGAATACTTCGAAGACCTCCTCAATCCCACCAACACGTCTTCCTTTGAGGAAGCGGTGCCTGGGGAAGCTGCAGTGGACTCTCCTATTTCTGGGGCTGAGGTCGCTGAGGTAGTTAAAAAGCTCCTCGGCGGCAAGGCCCCGGGGGTGGATGAGACCCGCCCGGAGTTCCTTAAGGCTCTGGATGCTGTGGGGCTGTCTTGGTTGACAAGACTCTGCAGCATCGCGTGGACATCGGGGGCGGTACCTCTGGATTGGCAGACCGGGGTGGTGGTTCCTCTCTTTAAGAAGGGGGACCGGAGGGTGTGTTCCCACTATTGTGGGATCACACTCCTCAGCCTTCCCGGTAAGGTTTATTCAGGTGTACTGGAGAGGAGGCTACGTCGGATAGTCAAACCTCGGATTCAGGAGGAACAGTGTGGTTTTCGTCCTGGTCGTGGAACTGTGGACCAGCTCTATACTCTCGGCAGGGTTCTTGAGGGTGCATGGGAGTTTACCCAACCAGTCTACATGTGCTTTGTGGACTTGGAGAAGGCATTCGACCGTGTCCCTCGGGAAGTCCTGTGGGGAGTGCTCAGAGAGTATGGGGTATCGGACTGTCTTATTGTGGCGGTCCGCTCCCTGTATGATCAGTGTCAGAGCTTGGTCCGCATTGCCGGCAGTAAGTCGGACACGTTTCCAGTGAGGGTTGGACTCCGCCAAGGCTGTCCTTTGTCACCGATTCTGTTCATAACTTTTATGGACAGAATTTCTAGGCGCAGTCAAGGCGTTGAGGGGTTCCGGTTTGTTGGCCGCGGGATTAGGTCTCTGCTTTTTGCAGATGATGTAGTCCTGATGGCTTCATCTGACCGGGATCTTCAGCTCTCGCTGGATCGGTTCGCAGCCGAGTGTGAAGCGACCGGAATGAGAATCAGCACCTCCAAGTCCGAGTCCATGGTTCTCGCCCGGAAAAGGGTGGAATGCCATCTCCGGGTTGGGGAGGAGACCCTGCCCCAAGTGGAGGAGTTCAAGTACCTAGGAGTCTTGTTCACGAGTGAGGGAAGAGTGGATCGTGAGATCGACAGGCGGATCGGTGCGGCGTCTTCAGTAATGCGGACGTTGTACCGATCCGTTGTGGTGAAGAAGGAGCTGAGCCGGAAGGCAAAGCTCTCAATTTACCGGTCGATCTACGTTCCCATCCTCACCTATGGTCACGAGCTTTGGTTCATGACCGAAAGGATAAGATCACGGGTACAAGCGGCCGAAAGGAGTTTCCTCCGCCGTGTGGCGGGTCTCTCCCTTAGAGATAGGGTGAGAAGCTCTGCCATCCGGGAGGAACTCAAAGTAAAGCCGCTGCTCCTCCACATCGAGAGGAGCCAGATGAGGTGGTTCGGGCATCTGGTCAGGATGCCACCCGAACGCCTCCCTAGGGAGGTGTTTAGGGCACGTCCAGCTGGTAGGAGGCCACGGGGAAGACCCAGGACACGTTGGGAAGACTATGTCTCCCGGCTGGCCTGGGAACGCCTCGGGATCCCCCGGGAAGAGCTAGACCAAGTGGCTGGGGAGAGGGAAGTCTGGGCTTCCCTGCTTAGGCTGTTGCCCCCGCGACCCGACCTCGGATAAGCGGAAGAAGATGGATGGATGGATGGATGGTAAATATAAACAGAATACAATGATTTGCAAATCCTTTTCAACCCATATTCAGTTGAATATGCTACAAAGACAACATATTTGATGTTCAAACTCATAAACATTTCAAATAATCATTAACTATAGAATTTGATGACAGCAACACGTGACAAAAAAGTTGGGAAAGGTGGCAATAAATACTGATAAAGTTGAGGAACGCTCATCAAATACTTATTTGGAACATCCCACAGGTGTGCAGGCTAATTGGGAACAGGTGGGTGCCATGATTGGGTATAAAAACAGCTTCCCAAAAAATGCTCAGTCTTTCACAAGAAAGGATGGGGCGAGGTACACCCCTTTGTCCACAACTGCGTGAGCAAATAGTCAAACAGTTTAAGAACAACCTTTCTCAAAATGCAATTGCAAGAAATTTAGGGATTTCAACATCTACGCTCCATAATATCATCAAAAGGATCAGAGAATCTGGAGAAATCACTCCATGTAAGCGGCATGGCCGGAAACCAACATTGAATGACCGGAACCTTCCATCCCTCAGACGGCACTGTATCAACAACCGACATCAATCTCTAAAGGATACCACCACATGGGCTCAGGAACAATTCAGAAAACCACTGCCACTAAATACAGTTTGTCGCTACATCTGTAAGTGCAAGTTAAAGCTCTACTATGCAAAGCGAAAGCCATTTATCAACAACATCCAGAAACGCCGCCGGCTTCTCTGGGCCCGAGATCATCTAAGATGGACTGATGCAAAGTGGGAAAGTGTTCTGAGGTCTGACGAGTCCACATTTCAAATTGTTTTTGGAAATATTCGACATCGTGTAATCCGGACCAAAGGGGAAGCGAACCATCCAGATTGTTATTGACCCAAAGTTCAAAAGCCAGCATGTGTGATGGTATGGGGGTGCATTAGTGCCCAAGGCATGGGTAACTTACACATCTGTGAAGGCACCATTAATGCTGAAAGGTACATACAGGTTTTGGAACAACATATGCTGCCATCTAAGCGCCATCTTTTTCATGGACGCCCCTGCTTATTTCAGCAAGACAATGCCAAGCCACATTTAGCACGTGTTACAACAGCGTGGCTTCGTAAAAAAAGAGTGTGGGTACTTTCCTGGCCCGCCTGCAGTCCAGACCTGTCTCCCATGGAAAATGTGTGGCGCATTATGAAGCGTAAAATACGACAGCGGAGACCCCAGACTGTTGAAGGACTGAAGCTCTACATAAAACAAGAATGGGAAAGAATTCCACTTTCAAAGCTTGAACAATTAGTTTCCTCAGTTCCCAAACGTTTATTGAGTGTTGTTAAAAGAAAAGGTGATGTAACACAGTGGTGAACATGCCCTTTCCCAACTACTTTGGCACGTGTTGCAGCCATGAAATTCTAAGTTAATTATTAAAAAAAAAAGTTTGAGTTTGAACATCAAATATGTTGTCTTTGTAGCATATTCAACTGAACATGGGTTGAAAAGGATTTGCAAATCATTGTATTCTGTTTATATTTACATCTAACACATTTTCCCAACTCATATGGAAACAGGGTTTGTAACTCGTGATTAATTACAAAAAATAATTGCGTTAATTATGTATAAACAGTGTCAGGTTCAAACACCGATGACATCTATTAGACAAGCAGTCAAACAGAGACAGGATTCAGTCTAGCTCACGTGGAGAGCACAATGTACAATGTCGCCTTGCTGTTTTGAGGAGGGAGCGCCACGCCTCCTCATTTATTTGGGCATTTCCTGATTACATGGCTGCTGCTGTTTCTAAGGGAAGGGGGGTCATAAACCGCTGCTGCACACGGTCGTAAACAGTTTAAAGAAAAGGTGCATGGAGCGGTGTCAGGTTTGCTCCCTCTCTGCTTTGTAGATCTCCAGTGTGGCTGTCCAATAGATCAAAGAAACCGACACCTCCACGTCACATCCCATCGCACACAGTGGAGGTTTACAAGCCTTTTTGCTTGATAAGAACAAAGACAGCTTGGCGACCAGAACTCATGGGAACACAAAGTTGTGCGATATTTTATATGAAATTATTCTGACACATAGATCAATCACACAATATTTTTTTAATGCATATGCTGATTTAAAGGCAAAATATGAGCTTTTACGGCAGTCATGTTACTATGTGAGGGATGGGAAATTACCTATATTCCCATGCTGTGTTTACTCAAGCAAGGAAGATTTTTAGCACGCACAATTGGCACTCAAGGCAAAGTGCTTTAAGGACCCATCAAACCACAAGAAGGAAAATAAAGTAAAAATAAAATCATCATAAAAATGACCACAATTCTTTAAAATCGTTAAGTTAAAGTTAAATTGGCACACACACCAGGTGTGGCGATATTATTCTCTGCATTTGATCCATCACCCTTAAACACCCCATGGAAGGTGAGGGGAGCAGTGAGCAGCAGCGGTGGCCACGCGCGTCAAGAACCACTGATCTAGGAAGTGATATGTGCGGCATTGCAATACGAGTAAATGTGGCTTCAAATACTGGCGAGACAGTTAATCAGAATTGCATGATGGCCACAGCTTGACCCTGGAACACATATTCTTTTCTGTCCATGGGAATAGTTGCATGTTTAACCTCAGACTGTATTATTATTTTAAGGCATGTTTGCTCCGTGACAATACAGTCCCAACAAGGAAGTGGTCAGGCTCTTTTCTGTGTGGTTTGTTAGGACGTGGAATCATGTGACATCATGTGGATTATAGGTGGAGTGCAGTTGAGTTGTACAGAGCAGTCAGGCAGGTCTTACTGCAAAGCATGTGACCTAGCGACTGGACTATTTTGTAGTACATCTTTAACTGTGTATTTCTGCCCTTCTTGAGACATGAAGAAGGAAAAGTATCTTCCACATGAGGAGGTGTGAACAAGTGATGACATGAATCATGGATGCATCTAATAGACAATGTCTCATTTGTGGTGATGTCTATCAAAATGGAGAGATTTTGCAAATTGACCGTGTGTCGCTTTTAAAAGTGCTCCCCCTCTGGTCAACATATGAAATAACATGTGTGTGTAAGAAATTGAACGCGCCGCCTTTGGTCAAAGTAATAAACTTGTGACCTTTATTGAGTACGATTCCAACTTTTGTCATAATATTGCACAAATGTTCAGTTTTTCTTGTGAAATTGTGACATTTCTCTCGTGAAAAGTTGACTTTTTGCATAATATATATGTATATATATTATATATATTATATATAATATATATGTATATATTATTAATGTAATTATTAATCTCCTCTCTGAGCTGCAACCTTATCGTGGTAGAGGAGTTTGCGTGTCCCAATGATCCTAGGAGCTATGTTGTCCGGGGGCATAAAGCCCCCTGGTAGGGTCTCCCAAGGCAAACAGGTTCTAGGTGAGGGATCAGACAAAGAGCAGCTCGAAGACCTTTATGAAGAAGAAACATCATGGACCCAGATTTCCCTCGCCCGGACGCGGGTCACCGGGGCCCCCCTCTGGAGCCAGGCCCGGAGGTGGGGCACGATGGCGAGCGCCTGGTGGCCGGACCTGTTCCCATGGGGCCCGGCCGGGCACAGCCCGAAGAGGCAACGTGGGTCACCCCTCCAATGGGCTCACCACCCATAGCAGGGGCCATAGAGGTCGGGTGCATTGTGAGCTGGGCGACAGCCGAAGGCAGGGCACTTGGCGGTCCGATCCTCGGCTACAGAAGCTAGCTCTTGGGACGTGGAACGTCACGTCACTGGGGGGGAAAGAGCCTGAGCTAGTGCGCGAAGTCGAAAAATTCCGGCTGGATATAGTCGGACTCACTTCGACGCACAGCAAGGGCTCTGGAACCACTTCTCTCGAGAGGGATTGGACCCTCTTCCACTCTGGCGTTGCCGGCAGTGAGAGGCGACGGGCTGGGGTGGCAATTCTTGTTTGCCCCCGGCTCAAAGCCTGTACGTTGGAGTTCAACCCGGTGGACGAAAGGGTAGCCTCCCTCCGCCTTCGGGTGGGGGGACGGGTCCTGACTGTTGTTTGTGCTTATGCACCAAACAGCAGTTCAGAGTACCCACCCTTTTTGGGAACGCTCGAGGGAGTACTGGAAAGTGCTCCCCCGGGGGATTCCCTTGTCCTACTGGGAGACTTCAACGCTCACGTTGGCAACGACAGTGAAACCTGGAGAGGCGTGATTGGGAAGAATGTCCGCCCGGATCTGAACCCGAGTGGTGTTTTGTTATTGGACTTTTGTGCTCGTCACAGTTTGTCCATAACAAACACCATGTTCAAACATAAGGGTGTCCATATGTGCACTTGGCACCAGGACACCCTAGGCCGCAGTTCCATGATCGACTTTGTAGTTGTGTCATCGGATTTGCGGCCTCATGTTATGGACACTCGGGTGAAGAGAGGGGCGGAGCTTTCTACCGATCACCACCTGGTGGTGAGTTGGCTGCGATGGTGGGGGAGGATGCCGGACAGACCTGGGAGGCCCAAACGCATTGTGAGGGTCTGCTGGGAACGTCTGGCAGAGTCTCCTGTCAGACAAAGTTTCAATTCCCACCTCCGGAAGAACTTTGAACATGTCACGAGGGAGGTGCTGGACATTGAGTCCGAGTGGACCATGTTCCGCACCTCTATTGTCGAGGCGGCAGATCGGAGCTGTGGCCGCAAGGTAGTTGGTGCCTGTCGGGGCGGCAATCCCAAAACCCCTTGGTGGACACCAGCGGTGAGGGATGCCGTCAAGCTGAAGAAGGAGTCCTATCGGGTCCTTTTGGCTCATAGGACTCCGGAGGCAGTGGACAGGTACCGACAGGCCAAGCGGTGTGCAGCTTCAGCGGTCGCGGAGGCAAAAACTCGGACATGGGAAGAGTTCGGGGAAGCTATGGAAAACGACTTCCGGACGGCTTCGAAGCGATTCTGGACCACCGTCCGCCGCCTCAGGAAGGGGAAGCAGTGCACTATCAACACCGTGTATGGTACGGATGGTGTTCTGCTGACCTCGACTGCGGATGTTGTGGACAGGTGGAAGGAATACTTCGAAGACCTCCTCAATCCCACCAACACGTCTTCCTATGAGGAAGCAGTGCCTGGGGAATCTGTGGTGGACTCTCCTATTTCTGGGGCTGAGGTCGCTGAGGTAGTTAAAAAGCTCCTCGGTGGCAAAGCCCCAGGGGTGGACGAGATCCGCCCGGAGTTCCTTAAGGCTCTGGATGCTGTGGGGCTGTCTTGGTTGACAAGACTTTGCAGCATCGCGTGGACATCGGGGACGGTACCTCTGGATTGGCAGACCGGGGTGGTGGTTCCTCTCTTTAAGAAGGGGGACCGGAGGATGTGTTCCAACTATCGTGGGATCACACTCCTCAGCCTTCCCGGTAAGGTTTATTCAGGTGTACTGGAGAGGAGGCTACGTCGGATAGTCGAACCTCGGATTCAGGAGGAACAGTGTGGTTTTCGTCCTGGTCGTGGAACTCTGGACCAGCTCTATACTCTCGGCAGGGTTTTTGAGGGTGCATGGGAGTTTGCCCAACCAGTCTACATGTGCTTTGTGGACTTGGAGAAGGCATTCGACCGTGTCCCTCGGGAAGTCCTGTGGGGAGTGCTCAGAGAGTATGGGGTATCGGACTGTCTTATTGTGGCGGTCCGTTCCCTGTACGATCAGTGCCAGAGCTTGGTCCGCATTGCCGGCAGTAAGTCGAACACATTTCCAGTGAGGGTTGGACTCCGCCAAGGCTGTCCTTTGTCACCGATTCTGTTCATAACTTTTATGGACAGAATTTCTAGGCGCAGTCAAGGCGTTGAGGGGTTCCGGTTTGGTAACCGCAGGATTAGGTCTCTGCTTTTTGCAGATGATGTGGTCCTGATGGCTTCATCTGACCGGGATCTTCAGCTCTCGCTGGATCGGTTCGCAGCCGAGTGTGAAGCGACCGGAATGAGAATCAGCACCTCCAAGTCCGAGTCCATGGTTCTCGCCCGGAAAAGGGTGGAGTGCCATCTCCGGGTTGGGGAGGAGACCCTGCCCCAAGTGGAGGAGTTCAAGTACCTAGGAGTCTTGTTCACGAGTGAGGGAAGAGTGGATCGTGAGATCAACAGGCGGATCGGTGCGGCGTCTTCAGTAATGCGGACGTTGTACCGGTCCGTTGTGGTGAAGAAGGAGCTGAGCCGGAAGGCAAAGCTCTCAATTTACCGGTCGATCTACGTTCCCATCCTCACCTATGGTCATGAGCTTTGGGTCATGACCGAAAGGATAAGATCACGGGTACAAGCGGCCCAAATGAGTTTGTGTCTCTCCCTTAGAGATAGGGTGAGAAGCTCTGCCATCCGGGAGGGACTCAAAGTAAAGCCGCTGCTCCTTCACATCGAGAGGAGCCAGATGAGGTGGTTCGGGCATCTGGTCAGGATGCCACCCGAACGCCTCCCTAGGGAGGTGTTTAGGGCACGTCCAACCGGTAGGAGGCCACGGGGAAGACCCAGGACACGTTGGGAAGACTATGTCTCCCGGCTGGCCTGGGAACGCCTCGGAATCCCCCGGGAAGAGCTAGACGAAGTGGCTGGGGAGAGGGAAGTCTGGATTTCCCTGCTTAGGCTGTTGCCCCCGCGACCCGACCTCGGATAAGCGGAAGATGATGGATGGATGGATGGATGGTAAATACAAATCTCTATACATCTAGAAAGGGTGGTCCTAAAGTGCTCCCTTTTTGGTCAAAATATGAAATAAGTGTGTGTAAGAAATTAAAATGTGCCAAAATTAATAAAATAATAAAATAAATATATATACCGAGACATACTGTAATAACTTGAAGTAAATAATGAAGATTAAAAATCAATTGCTAACAAAAAAATTACTAAAAGCAGTCTTTTTCTCACAATGTGTCGACTTTTTTTGTATAAAATTGGGAACTATTTCTTATATTCTTTCTGTTTCTGTAAGATTGGAATATTACTTTTAATGCAAAATGTTTTTTGTTGTCCTGGTAAAATAGTGACATTAATTTATCATATGACATTTGTCATAATTTGTCATAATTTGGCCCGGTAAAATTCCAATTATGATTATAATACTGCCAACATTTTTAAGTTTTCTTTTAAAACTGTGACTTTTTGTCGAGTAAAATGACGACTCTTTTCATAAAATGGCCAACATTGTAAGAATTTCTTGTAAACTTGCGACTGTTATTGAGTACAATTTCAACTTTTGTCATAATATTGCACAAATGTTCAGTTTTTCTTGTGAAATTGTGACATTTTTCTTGTGAAAAGTTGACTTTTTGCATAATATATATGTATATATTATTAATGTTGTAAATACAAATCTTTATACATCTAGAAAGGGTGGTCCTAAAGTGCTCCCTTTCTGGTCAATATATGAAATAACAAGTGTGTGTAAGAAATTAAAATGTGCCAAAATGAATAAACAAATGTAATAAATATGTATACTGAGACATACTGTTATAACTTGAAGTAAATAATGAAGATTAAAAATCAATTACTAACAAAAAAATTACTAAAAGCAGTCTTTTTCTCATAATGTGTCGACTTTTTTTGTATAAAATTGGGAACTATTTCTTATATTCTTTCAGTTTCTGTAAGATTGGAATATTACTTTTAATGCAAAATGTTTTTTGTTGTCCTGGTAAAATAGTGACATTTATCGTAATTTATCATAATATGACATTTGTCATAATTTGGCCCAGTAAAATTCCGATTATTATTGAAACACTGCCAACATTTTTAAGTTTTCTTTTAAAACTGTGACTTTTTGTCGCGTAAAATGACTCGTTTCATAAAATGGCCAACATTGTAAGATTTTCTTGTAAACTTGCGACTGTTATTGATTACAATTCCAACTTTTGTCATAATATTGCACAAATGTTCAGTTTTTCTTGTGAAATTGTGATATTTTTCTCGGGAAAAGTTGACTTTTCGCATAATATATATGTATAAAGTATTAATGTTGTAAATACAAATCTTTATACATCTAGAAAGGGTGGTCCTAAAGTGCTCCCTTTCTGGTCAACATATGAAATAACAAGTGTGTGTAAGAAATTAAAATGTGCCAAAATTAATAAACAAATATGATAAATATATATATTGAGACATACTGTAATAACTTGAAGTAAATAATGAAGATTAAAAATCAATTAAAAATTACTAAAGCAGTCTTTTTCTCACAATGTGTCGACTTTTTTTTGTATAAAATTGGGAACTATTTCTTATATTCTTTCTGTTTCTGTAAGATTGGAATATTACTTTTAATGCAAAATGTTTTTTGTTGTCCTGGTAAAATAGTGACATTTATCGTAATTTATCATAATATGACATTTGTCATAATTTGGCCCAGTAAAATTCTGATTATTATTATAATACTGCCAACATTTTTAAGTTTTCTTTTAAAACTGTGACTTTTTCTCGCGTAAAATGACGACTCGTTTCATAAAATTGCCAACATTGTAAGATTTTCTTGTAAACTTGCGACTGTTATTGAGTACAATTCCAACTTTTGTCATAATATTGCACAAATGTTCAGTTTTTCTTGTGAAATTGTGACATTTTTCTCGTGAAAAGTTGACTTTTTGCATAATATATATGTATATATTATTAATGTTGTAAATACAAATCTTTATACATCTAGAAAGGGTGGTCCTAAAGGGCTCCCTTTCTGGTCAACATATGAAATAAGTGTGTGTAAGAAATTAAAATGTGCCAAAATTAATAAATAAATAAAATATATACACTGAGACATACTGTAATAACTTGAAGTAAATAATGAAGATTAAAAATCAATTAAAAACAAAGAAATTACTAAAAGCAGTCTTTTTCTCACAATGTGTCGACTTTTTTTTGTATAAAATTGGGAACTATTTCTTATATTCTTTCTGTTTCTGTCAGATTGGAATATTACTTTTAATGCAAAATGTTTTTTGTTGTCCTGGTAAAATAGTGACATTAAAGTAATTTATCATAATATGACATTTGTCATAATTTGGCCCAGTAAAATTCCGATTATTATTATAATACTGCCAACATTTTTAAGTTTTCTTTTAAAACTGTGACTTTTTGTCGCATAAAATGACGACTCTCTTCATAAAATTGCCAACATTGTAAGATTTTCTTGATAACTTGCGACTGTTATTGAGTACAATTCCAACTTTTGTCATAATATTGCACAAATGTTCAGTTTTTCTTGTGAAATTGTGACATTTTTCTCGTGAAAAGTTAACTTTTTGCATAATATATATGTATATATTATTAATGTTGTAAATACAAATCTTTATACATCTAGAAAGGGTGGTCCTAAAGTTCTCCCTTTTTGGTCAACATATGAAATAACAAGTGTGTGTAAGAAATTAAAATGTGCCAAAATGAATAAACAAATATAATAAATATGTATACAGAGACATACTGTAATAACTTGAAGTAAATAATGAAGATTAAAAATCAATTACTAACAAAAAAATTACTAAAAGCAGTCTTTCTCACAATGTGTCGACTTTTTTTGTATAAAATTGGGAACTATTTGTTATATTCTTTCTTTTTCTGTAAGATTGGAATATTACTTTTAATGCAAAATGTTTTTTGTTGTCCTGGTAAAATAGTGACATTAACGTAATTTATCATAATATGACATTTGTCATAATTTGGCCCAGTAAAATTCCGATTATTATTATAATACTGCCAACATTTTTAAGTTTTCTTTTAAAACTGACTTTTTGTCGTGTAAAATGACGACTCTTTTCATAAAATGGCCAACATTGTAAGATTTTCTTGTAAACTTGCGACTGTTATTGAGTACAATTCCAACTTTTGTCATAATATTGCACAAATGTTCAGTTTTTCTTGTGAAATTGTGAAATTTATCTTGTGAAAAGTTGACTTATTGCATAATATATATGTATATATTATTAATGTTGTAAATACAAATCTTTATACATCTAGAAAGGGTGGTCCTAAAGTGCTCTCTTTCTGGTCAATATATGAAATAACAAGTGTGTGTAAGAAATTAAAATGTGCCAAAATTAATAAACAAATGTAATAAATATGTATACTGAGACATACTGTAATAACTTGAAGTAAATAATGAAGATTAAAAATCAATTGCTAACAAAAAAATTACTAAAAGCAGTCTTTTTCTCATAATGTGTCGACTTTTTTTGTATAAAATTGGGAACTATTTCTTATATTCTTTCAGTTTCTGTAAGATTGGAATATTACTTTTAATGCAAAATATTTTTTGTTGTCCTGGTAAAATAGTGACATTTATCGTAATTTATCATAATATGACATTTGTCATAATTTGGCCCAGTAAAATTCCGATTATTATTATAATACTGCCAACATTTTTAAGTTTTCTTTTAAAACTGTGACTTTTTGTCGCGTAAAATGACGACTCTTTTCATAAAATGGCCAACATTGTAAGATTTTCTTGTAAACTTGCGACTGTTATTGAGTACAATTCCAACTTTTGTCATAATATTGCACAAATGTTCAGTTTTTCTTGTGAAATTATGACATTTTTCTCGTGAAAAGTTGACTTTTCGCGTAATATATATGTATATAGTATTAATGTTGTAAATACAAATCTTTATATATCTAGAAAGGGTGGTCCTAAAGAGGTAGGCTTTTTTCAGAGGTCTCATGAAGGTAAGAAATACGAGTGTGTGGGTGTGTGTCTGTTGGTGTGTCTGTTGGTGTGTGTGTGTGTTTGTGTGTGTGTGTGTGTGTGTGTGTGTGTGTGTGTGTGTGTGTGTGTGTGTGTGTGTGTGTGTGAGAGAGTGAGAGAGACGGTTGCTAAGAAGCCCAGCTGTAACCTGATCCCTACTTTCGTTTTAGTCGTCCTCTGCTGGCCGAGCCCACTCCGCAGTGTGCAAGGTCGCATTCTTAGCACCGAACTGTTCCTCCATTGGTCCATTTTTCTGAGGCCACTTCCTTTTTCCGCACAGCTTAAGCCTTTTGTTTGGCGTTGTTGTTTAGTTTCTCTTAAGCTAGCCGGCCATGACATGAACATGAATTGGATGGTGAGAATTTGAGAGGAAGGATCTTCTCCTCCCTGCTCCAGTATGTTTCTTCTCCTTTTGTTCTCTGCAGGTTTGAATTCTTTCTGAATGATGTCATACTAAGTCACGGAGTCATGCTTTTATGCGGAGGAACTGAAATTAGTTTCGGAAAATCTGCATGTATGTCGACTTAGTTGTACATAATCCAAAACCAGTGAAGTTAGCACGTTGTGTAAATAGTAGGGAGTGATTTTCTAATCCTTTTTCAACTTATATTCAATTAAATAGACTGCAAATACAAGATATTTAACATTTGAACTGGAAAACTTTATTTTTTGCAAATATTAGCTCAATTGGAATTTAATGAAAAAGCTGGCACAAGTGGCAAAACTGAGAAAGTTGAGGAATGGTCATCAAACACTTATTTGGAACATCCCACAGGTGAACAGGCTAATTGGGAACAGGTGGGTGCCATGATTGGGTATAAAAGCAGCTTCCATGAAATGCTCACTCATTCACAAACAAGGATGGGGCGAGGGTCACCACTTAGTCAATATTTCTCAACGAGGTTTTGCAAGGAATTTGAGGATTTCACCATAAACTAATATCAAAATCACTGCACCTTAGTGATGATATTACGGATTTTTGGTCCTTCAGGCGGTACTGCATCAAAAAGCAACATCAGTGTGTAAATGATATCACCACATAGGCACAGGAACACCTCAGAAAACAAATGTCAGTTAATACCGTTCGTCTGTAAGTGCAAGATAAAATTCTACTATGCAAAGCGAAAACCATTGATCAACAACACACGGAAACGCCTTCGGCTTCCTGGGACCGAGCTCACCTAAGAAGGACTGATGCAAAGTGGAAAAGTGAATTTAAAGTGTGTTTCATCCGATTAATCGGTCGTTTATTCGATTACTAAACTAATCAATAACTGCAGCCCTCAATGCTTGTTTTGATTGACAGTGTTAGATATGAACAATATGATTTTATAGTGTAGAACTGCACTCAGCACACTAATTAGGAGTCTTTGTTTGTTTACTACTAAAAGACAAGTTGTCTAGTATGTTCACTATTTTATTTAAGGACTAAATTGCAATAAGAAACACATGTTTTATGTACTCTAAGATTTTTTTTGGTCAAAATTAAGTCAATAATTTCAAAAGTATCGATATACATTTTGGTACCGGTACTAAAATATTGGTATGGAGAAAACCCTAGCACACAAATTTTAATGTTTCTGGTGCGCATTTATCTACATTTTTATGATTTGCGTTATGGCAAACAGCAAAAACCTTGCTTATTTAAAACAATTTCTAAAATATGTGTGGAGGCTGTAAAGTGTTTTATCTGATTAATCAAACAAAGTAATCGGTCGTTTATTCGATTACTAAACTAATCAATAACTGCAGCCTTCAATGCTTGTTTTAATTGACAGTGTTAGATATGAACAATATGATTTTATAGTGTAGAACTGCACTCAGCACACTAATTAGGAGTTTTTGTATACTTACTACTAAAAGACAAGTTGTCTCGTATGTTCACTATTTTATTTAAGGACTAAATTGCAATAAGAAACATATGTTTTATGTACTCTTAAGATTTTTTTTGTTGAAATTAAGTCAATAATGCCAAAATATTGATATACATTTTGGTACCGGTACTAAAATATTGCTATGGAGACAACCCTAGCACACAAATTTTAATGTTGCTGATGCGCATTTATCTACATTTTTGTGATTTAAGTTATGGCAAACAGCAAGAACCTTGCTTTTTTAAAACTATTTCTAAAATATGTGTGGAGGCTATAAAGTGTTTTAGCCGATTAATCAAACAAAGTAATCGGTTGTTTATTTGATTAATAAACTAATCAATAAATGCAGCTCTCAATGCTTGTTTTGATTGACAGTGTTAGATATGAACAATATGACTTTATAGTGTAGAACTGCACTTAGCAGACTGAGGAGTCTTTGTTTGTTTACTTACTACTAAAAGACAAGTTGTCTCGTATGATCACTATTTTATTTAAGGACTAAATTGCAATAAGAAACACATGTTTTATGTACTCTAAGATTTTTTGTTAAAATATAGCCAATGTTGCCAAAAGTATCGATATACATTTTGGTACTGGTACTAAAGTATTGGTATGGAGACAACCCTAGCACACAAATTTTAATGTTTCTGTTGCGCATTTATCTACATTTTTATGATTTATGTTATGGCAAACAGCAAAAACCTTGCTTATTTAAAACTATTTCTAAAATAGGCTATAAAGTGTATTTTATCTGATCAATCAAACAAAGTAATCCATCGTTTATTCGATTACTAAACTAATAAATAACTGCAGACCTCAATGCTTGTTTTGATTGACAGTGTTAGATATGAACAATATGATTTTATAGTGTAGAACTGCACTCAGCACACTAATTAGGAGTCTTTGTTTGTTTACTACTAAAAGACAAGTTGTCTAGTATGTTCACTATTTTATTTAAGGACTAAATTGCAATAAAAAAACATGTCTTATGTATTCTAAGATTTTTTTTGTTAAAATAAAGCCAATAATGCCAAAATTATCGATAATTATTTTGGTACCGGTACTAAAATATTGGTATCGACACAACCCTAGCACACAAATTTTAATTTTGCTGATGCGCATTTATCTACATTTTTATGATTTAAGTAATGGCAAACAGCAAAAACCTTGCTTTTTTAAAACAATTTCTAAAATATGTGTGGAGGCTATAAAGTGTGTTTTATCTGATTAATCAAACAAAGTTATCCATCGTTTATTCGATTACTAAACTAATCAATAACTGCAGCCCTCAATGCTTGTTTTGATTGACAGTGTTAGATATGAACAATATGATTTTATAGTGTAGAACTGCACTCAGCAGACTAATTAGGAGTCTTTGTTTGTTTACTTACTACTAAAAGACAAGTTGTCTCGTATGTTCACTATTTTATTTCAGGACTAAATTGCAATAAGAAACACATGTTTTATGTACTCTAAGATTTTTTGTTAAAATATAGCCAATGATGCCAAAAGTATAGATATACATTTTGGTACCGGTACTAAAATATTGGTATGGAGACAACCCTAGCACACAAATTTTAATGTTGCTGATGCGCATTTATCTACATTTTTATGATTTAAATTATGGCAAACAGCAAAAACCTTGATTTTTTAAAACTATTTCTAAAATATGTGTGGAGGCTATAAAGTGTTTTATCCAATAAACCAAACAAAGTAATCCATCGTTTATTCGATTACTAAACTAATCAATAACTGCAGCCCTCAATGCTTGTTTTGATTGACAGTGTTAGATATGAACAATATGATTTTATAGTGTAGAACTGCACTCAGCAGACTAATTAGGAGTCTAATTTAGTCCTTAAAGAAAATAGTGAACATACTAGACAACTAAAAGACAAGTTGTCTAGTATGTTCACTATTTTCTTTAAGGACTAAATTGCAATAAGAAACACAAACAACCAAACAAAGTAATCCATCGTTTATTCGATTACTAAACTAATCAATAACTGCAGCCCTCTATGCTTGTTTTGATTGACACTGTTAGATATGAACAATATGATTTTATAGTGTAGAACTGCACTCAGCAGACTAATTAGGAGTCTTTGTTTGTTTACTTACTACTAAAAGACAAGTTGTCTAGTATGTTCACTATTTTCTTTAAGGACTAAATTGCAATAAGAAACACAAACAACCAAACAAAGTAATCCATCGTTTATTCGATTACTAAACTAATCAATAACTGCAGCCCTCTATGCTTGTTTTGATTGACATTGTTAGATATGAACAATATGATATAATATTGTGGAACTGCACTCCATCAGCTCTTGTACAAGATAAGATTGAACTGTAAGAATGTTATTTTGTCCCTCAGTCAAGCTGCAGCTACGCACTGCCTCCCCAGCAGCCCTGCACCTCCCAGAATATGTCCCGACCTTCATCGTCCTCGGGCCTTCGTCACCTCCATCATCACCATCTTCATCATCCTCATCATCATCTCCAAGCCGACCCCTCTCGGCGTGGTCCAGGGTGCCCGATGACCTCAAAGGCCGCCGGCCCCGCCTCCTCTCAGGGGCGTGGCGGGGCGGAGACCAATATGCTGGAGCGTGTCCTGGAGAAGCCCAAACTGGTGGTGGTCGAGCAGCCCAAAGAGCGAGGCATGAGGTTCCGTTACGTGTGCGAGGGCCGCTCGGCCGGCAGCATCATGGGGGCGTCCGGGACGGAAAGCAACAAAACTCAGCCTGCCATCGAGGTACAGATGGGTTTTTTTTTTACTACTTTTCATGAGCAGAGGCAGCTTGAAGGATGAACGCTCTGCATAAACAGATAAATAGATTATGCCTATAGTTTTCTGCATTTTTTTTGTATTGACATCTGAATGCACCTTTCAGATTGAAGGCCCCATAGACCACTTGAAGAAGGTGACCGTCACCGTTTCCCTGGTGACCAAAGACCCCCCACATCGGCCGCACCCCCACTGCCTGGTGGGAAAGGACTGCCCCGAGAAGTCGGGAATCTGCGTGGTGACGCTGAACCCTCACAGCAACAGACGACACAGGTGGGCATCTTTAAACTCCTCCTTCATTATCATCATCATTTATTTTTATTCTTTTCATGAAAATGCGTACAACAGTACTGCTGTGCTGATAGAATGAAGAATGAACGCCGGGCACAAAATGGCTATGTTGCGAGGCATTCACATGTGAATAATGCTGTATAATAGACTGAATTTATATTATTCACATGTGAATAATATTGTATAATAGACTGTATTTATATTATTCACATGTGAATAATGATGTATAATAGACTGTATTTATGTTATTCACATGTGAATAATGCTGTATAATAGACTATTTATATTATTCACATGTGAATAATGCTGTATAATAGACTGTATTTATATTATTCACATGTGAATAACATAAATACAGTCTATTATACAGCGTTATTCACATGTGAATAACGCTGTATAACAGACTGTATTTATGTTATTCACATGTGAATAATGCTGTATAATAGACTGTATTTATGTTATTCACATGTGAATAATGCTGTATTATAGACTGTATTTATATTATTCACACGTGAATAATGCTGTATAGTAGACTGTATTTATATCATTCACATGTGAATAATGCTGTATAATAGACTGTATTTATGTTATTCACATGTGAATAATGCTGTATAATAGACTATTTATATTATTCACACGTGAATAATGCTGTATAGTAGACTGTATTTATATTATTCACATGTGAATAATGCTGTGTAATAGACTGTATTTATATTATTCACATGGGAATAATGCTGTATTTATATTATTCACATGGGAATAATGCTGTATAATAGACTGTATTTATATTATTCACATGTGAATAATGCTGTATAATAGACTGTATTTATGTTATTCACTTGTGAATAATGCTGTATAATAGACTGTATTTATATTATTCACATGTGAATAATGCTGTATAATACACTGTATTTATATTATTCACATGTGAATAATGCTGTATAATAGACTGTAATTTATATTATTCACATGTGAATAATGCTGTATAATAGACTGCATTTATATTATTCACTTGTGAATAATGCTGTATAATAGACTGCATTTATATTATTCACATGTGAATAATATAAATGCAGTCTATTATACAGCATTAGTCACATGTGAATAATGCTGTATAATAGACTGTATTTATATTATTCACTTGTGAATAATTCTGTATAATAGACTATATTTATATTATTCACATGTGAATAATGCTGTATAATACACTGTATTTATATTATTCACATGTGAATAATGCTGTATAATAGACTGTATTTATGTTATTCACATGTGAATAATGCTGTATAATACACTGTATTTATATTATTCACATGTGAATAATGCTGTATAATAGACTGTATTTATATTATTCACATGTGAATAATGCTGTATAATAGAGTGTATTTATGTTATTCACATGTGAATAATTCTGTATAATAGACTGTATTCATATTATTCACATGTGAATAATGCTGTATAATAGACTGTATTTATATTATTCACATGTGAATAATGCTGTATAATAGACTGTATTTATATTATTCACATGTAAATAATGCTGTATAATAGACTATGTACATTATTCATATGTGAATAATGCTGTATAATAGACTGTATGTATGTTATTCACATGTGAATAATTCTGTATAACAGACTGTATTTATATTATTCACATGTGAATAATGCTGTATAATAGACTGTATTTATATTATTCACATGTGAAAAATGCTGTATAATAGACTGTATTTATATTATTCACATGTAAATAATGCTGTATAATAGACTATGTACATTATTCATATGTGAATAATGCTGTATAATAGACTGTATTTATATTCACATGTGAATAATGCTGTATAATAGACTGTAATTTATATTATTCACATGTGAATAATGCTCTATAATAGACTGTATGTATGTTATTCACATGTGAATAATTCTGTATAATAGACTGTATTTATGTTATTCACATGTGAATAATGCTGTATAATAACTGTATTTATGTTATTCATATGTGAATAATGCTGTATAATAGACTGTATTTATATTATTCACATGTGAATAATGCTGTATAATAGACTGTATTTATATTATTCACATGTTAATAATGCTGTATAATAGACTGTATTTATGTTATTCACATGTGAATAATGCTGTATAATAACTGTATTTATGTTATTCACATGTGAATAATGCTGTATAATAACTGTATTTATGTTATTCACATGTGAATAATGCTGTATAATAGACTGTATTTATATTATTCACATGTTAATAATGCTGTATAATAGACTGTATTTATGTTATTCACATGTGAATAATGCTGTATAATAACTGTATTTATGTTATTCATATGTGAATAATGCTGTATAATAGACCGTATTTATATTATTCACATGTGAATAATGCTGTATAATAGACTGTATTTATATTATTCACATGTGAATAATGCTGTATAATACTGTATTTAAATTATTCACATGTGAATAATGCTGCATAATAGACTGTATTTATATTATTCACATGTGAATAATGCTGTATAATAGACTGTATTTATATTATTCACATGTGAATAATGCTGTATAATAGACTGTATTTATGTTATTCACATGTGAATAATGCTGTATAATACTGTATTTAAATTATTCACATGTGAATAATGCTGTATAATAGACTGTATTTATATTATTCACATGTGAATAATGCTGTATAATAGAGTGTATTTATGTTATTCACATGTGAATAATTCTGTATAATAGACTGTATTCATATTATTCACATGTGAATAATGCTGTATAATAGACTGTATTTATATTATTCACATGTGAATAATGCTGTATAATAGACTGTATTTATATTATTCACATGTAAATAATGCTGTATAATAGACTATGTACATTATTCATATGTGAATAATGCTGTATAATAGACTGTATGTATGTTATTCACATGTGAATAATTCTGTATAACAGACTGTATTTATATTATTCACATGTGAATAATGCTGTATAATAGACTGTATTTATATTATTCACATGTGAAAAATGCTGTATAATAGACTGTATTTATATTATTCACATGTAAATAATGCTGTATAATAGACTATGTACATTATTCATATGTGAATAATGCTGTATAATAGACTGTATTTATATTCACATGTGAATAATGCTGTATAATAGACTGTAATTTATATTATTCACATGTGAATAATGCTCTATAATAGACTGTATGTATGTTATTCACATGTGAATAATTCTGTATAATAGACTGTATTTATGTTATTCACATGTGAATAATGCTGTATAATAACTGTATTTATGTTATTCATATGTGAATAATGCTGTATAATAGACTGTATTTATATTATTCACATGTGAATAATGCTGTATAATAGACTGTATTTATATTATTCACATGTTAATAATGCTGTATAATAGACTGTATTTATGTTATTCACATGTGAATAATGCTGTATAATAACTGTATTTATGTTATTCACATGTGAATAATGCTGTATAATAACTGTATTTATGTTATTCACATGTGAATAATGCTGTATAATAGACTGTATTTATATTATTCACATGTTAATAATGCTGTATAATAGACTGTATTTATGTTATTCACATGTGAATAATGCTGTATAATAACTGTATTTATGTTATTCATATGTGAATAATGCTGTATAATAGACCGTATTTATATTATTCACATGTGAATAATGCTGTATAATAGACTGTATTTATATTATTCACATGTGAATAATGCTGTATAATACTGTATTTAAATTATTCACATGTGAATAATGCTGCATAATAGACTGTATTTATATTATTCACATGTGAATAATGCTGTATAATAGACTGTATTTATATTATTCACATGTGAATAATGCTGTATAATAGACTGTATTTATGTTATTCACATGTGAATAATGCTGTATAATACTGTATTTAAATTATTCACATGTGAATAATGCTGTATAATAGACTGTATTTATATTATTCACATGTGAATAATGCTGTATAATAGAGTGTATTTATGTTATTCACATGTGAATAATTCTGTATAATAGACTGTATTCATATTATTCACATGTGAATAATGCTGTATAATAGACTGTATTTATATTATTCACATGTGAATAATGCTGTATAATAGACTGTATTTATATTATTCACATGTAAATAATGCTGTATAATAGACTATGTACATTATTCATATGTGAATAATGCTGTATAATAGACTGTATGTATGTTATTCACATGTGAATAATTCTGTATAACAGACTGTATTTATATTATTCACATGTGAATAATGCTGTATAATAGACTGTATTTATATTATTCACATGTGAAAAATGCTGTATAATAGACTGTATTTATATTATTCACATGTAAATAATGCTGTATAATAGACTATGTACATTATTCATATGTGAATAATGCTGTATAATAGACTGTATTTATATTCACATGTGAATAATGCTGTATAATAGACTGTAATTTATATTATTCACATGTGAATAATGCTCTATAATAGACTGTATGTATGTTATTCACATGTGAATAATTCTGTATAATAGACTGTATTTATGTTATTCACATGTGAATAATGCTGTATAATAACTGTATTTATGTTATTCATATGTGAATAATGCTGTATAATAGACTGTATTTATATTATTCACATGTGAATAATGCTGTATAATAGACTGTATTTATATTATTCACATGTTAATAATGCTGTATAATAGACTGTATTTATGTTATTCACATGTGAATAATGCTGTATAATAACTGTATTTATGTTATTCACATGTGAATAATGCTGTATAATAACTGTATTTATGTTATTCACATGTGAATAATGCTGTATAATAGACTGTATTTATATTATTCACATGTTAATAATGCTGTATAATAGACTGTATTTATGTTATTCACATGTGAATAATGCTGTATAATAACTGTATTTATGTTATTCATATGTGAATAATGCTGTATAATAGACCGTATTTATATTATTCACATGTGAATAATGCTGTATAATAGACTGTATTTATATTATTCACATGTGAATAATGCTGTATAATACTGTATTTAAATTATTCACATGTGAATAATGCTGCATAATAGACTGTATTTATATTATTCACATGTGAATAATGCTGTATAATAGACTGTATTTATATTATTCACATGTGAATAATGCTGTATAATAGACTGTATTTATGTTATTCACATGTGAATAATGCTGTATAATACTGTATTTAAATTATTCACATGTGAATAATGCTGTATAATAGACTGTATTTATATTATTCACATGTGAATAATGCTGTATAATAGAGTGTATTTATGTTATTCACATGTGAATAATTCTGTATAATAGACTGTATTCATATTATTCACATGTGAATAATGCTGTATAATAGACTGTATTTATATTATTCACATGTGAATAATGCTGTATAATAGACTGTATTTATATTATTCACATGTAAATAATGCTGTATAATAGACTATGTACATTATTCATATGTGAATAATGCTGTATAATAGACTGTATGTATGTTATTCACATGTGAATAATTCTGTATAACAGACTGTATTTATATTATTCACATGTGAATAATGCTGTATAATAGACTGTATTTATATTATTCACATGTGAAAAATGCTGTATAATAGACTGTATTTATATTATTCACATGTAAATAATGCTGTATAATAGACTATGTACATTATTCATATGTGAATAATGCTGTATAATAGACTGTATTTATATTCACATGTGAATAATGCTGTATAATAGACTGTAATTTATATTATTCACATGTGAATAATGCTCTATAATAGACTGTATGTATGTTATTCACATGTGAATAATTCTGTATAATAGACTGTATTTATGTTATTCACATGTGAATAATGCTGTATAATAACTGTATTTATGTTATTCATATGTGAATAATGCTGTATAATAGACTGTATTTATATTATTCACATGTGAATAATGCTGTATAATAGACTGTATTTATATTATTCACATGTTAATAATGCTGTATAATAGACTGTATTTATGTTATTCACATGTGAATAATGCTGTATAATAACTGTATTTATGTTATTCACATGTGAATAATGCTGTATAATAACTGTATTTATGTTATTCACATGTGAATAATGCTGTATAATAGACTGTATTTATATTATTCACATGTTAATAATGCTGTATAATAGACTGTATTTATGTTATTCACATGTGAATAATGCTGTATAATAACTGTATTTATGTTATTCATATGTGAATAATGCTGTATAATAGACCGTATTTATATTATTCACATGTGAATAATGCTGTATAATAGACTGTATTTATATTATTCACATGTGAATAATGCTGTATAATACTGTATTTAAATTATTCACATGTGAATAATGCTGCATAATAGACTGTATTTATATTATTCACATGTGAATAATGCTGTATAATAGACTGTATTTATATTATTCACATGTGAATAATGCTGTATAATAGACTGTATTTATGTTATTCACATGTGAATAATGCTGTATAATACTGTATTTAAATTATTCACATGTGAATAATGCTGTATAATAGACTGTATTTATATTATTCACATGTGAATAATGCTGTATAATAGACTATTTATATTCACATGTGAATAATTCTGTATAATAGACTGTATTTATATTATTCACATGTGAATAATGCTGTATAATAGACTGTATTTATGTTATTCACATGTGAATAATGCTGTATAATAACTGTATTTATGTTATTCATATGTGAATAATGCTGTATAATAGACTGTATTTATATTATTCACATGTGAATAATGCTGTATAATAGACTGTATTTATATTATTCACATGTTAATAATGCTGTATAATAGACTGTATTTATGTTATTCACATGTGAATAATGCTGTATAATAACTGTATTTATGTTATTCATATGTGAATAATTCTGTATAATAGACTGTATTTATATTATTCACATGTGAATAATGCTGTATAATAGACTGTATTTATATTATTCACATGTGAATAATGCTGTATAATACTGTATTTATATTATTCACATGTGAATAATGCTGCATAATAGACTGTATTTATATTATTCACATGTGAATAATGCTGTATAATAGACTGTATTTATATTATTCACATGTGAATAATGCTGTATAATAGACTGTATTTATGTTATTCACATGTGAATAATGCTGTATAATACTGTATTTAAATTATTCACATGTGAATAATGCTGTATAATAGACTGTATTTATATTATTCACATGTGAATAATGCTGTATAATAGACTGTATTTATATTCACATGTGAATAATTCTGTATAATAGACTGTATTTATATTATTCACATGTGAATAATGCTGTATAATAGACTGTATTTATGTTATTCACATGTGAATAATGCTGTATAATAACTGTATTTATGTTATTCATATGTGAATAATGCTGTATAATAGACTGTATTTATATTATTCACATGTGAATAATGCTGTATAATAGACTGTATTTATATTATTCACATGTTAATAATGCTGTATAATAGACTGTATTTATGTTATTCACATGTGAATAATGCTGTATAATAACTGTATTTATGTTATTCATATGTGAATAATTCTGTATAATAGACTGTATTTATATTATTCACATGTGAATAATGCTGTATAATAGACTGTATTTATATTATTCACATGTGAATAATGCTGTATAATACTGTATTTATATTATTCACATGTGAATAATGCTGCATAATAGACTGTATTTATATTATTCACATGTGAATAATGCTGTATAATAGACTGTATTTATATTATTCACATGTGAATAATGCTGTATAATACTGTATTTATACTATTCACATGTGAATAATGCTGTATAATAGACTGTATTTATATTATTCACATGTGAATAATGCTTGTATAATAGACTGTATTTATGTTATTCACATGTGAATAATGCTGTATAATACTGTATTTAAATTATTCACATGTGAATAATGCTGTATAATAGACTGTATTTATATTATTCACATGTGAATACTGCTGTATAATAGACTGTATTTATATTATTCACATGTGAATAATGCTGTATAATAGACTGTATTTATATTATTCACATGTGAATAATGCTGTATAATACACTGTATTTATATTATTCACATGTGAATAATGCTGTATAATAGACTGTATTTATATTATTCACATGTGAATAATGCTGTATAATAGACTATTCTATTCTATTCACTGGGTGGATGAAATGTTTGTACACTAAGACAATGTTTGTACAAAAAAGCATATTTTTATTTGGTGTGTGGTTAATAAATCGACAAGTGTGTACTATAAGGGGTTTGTAAATTAATGTTCCTCTGTAGTTTCACACTAGACAGCTTTGCTAAATCATCTGCAGGCGAGCTCGATTATGGTTTGTTCGTACAACACTTAAAACCTTTAGTATATCAGTATGTGGAATTAAATGATGGATTGGATTAAGCTAAGAAATGTACTGATATGATCCACTTCAAGAAACTCTTCAAAATAAAGTGTTTACAAAGAAGAAGAACCAAGATAAGTATTCTGAATTCATTTCATCCATCCATTCATTTCCTAGATAATCTTACTCATCTCACCATATGAAATGTAACTTACTTCACCGAGAAACATTTATTTATTTTTTATTGTGATAACTTATGGAGTACATTGTGGATAAATTAAGAACAGGAAGTGATCAAAAGTTCTAGCAACTTTTATGTAAAAGAAAAGGAGTGGGATTAAATAGGGGTGTAAAGGTACGTGTATTTGTACTGAACCGTTTCGGTACGGGGGTTCCGGTTCGGTTCGGAGTTGAACCGACGGGTTTCCACACGGACATATTAGGTAGCGCACCGCACGTTGTGTAAACAATGCAGAGCGAGGCACAACACATGGCATGCTAGCAGCGACCAGGCTAGGACAACATGCAAAAGCCAGAGCTGGAAGACCCTCCTGCCTCGTTAACATCTCCCCTTTGGGAACACTTTGGCTTCGCGGTGCGAAACAACAATGGAGGACGGAGGTTTGCCGACATTGTTCAGCAGCAGTAGGGTACGCTTCTGCCAACACGTCAAACATGCTAAGTCAAGCTCACTGTAAGGAAGCGAAAGAGGAGCGTGGTACAAACACCGCATTCAAGCAGCCTCTCCTTGGCTAGCCAGGCAGGGCTAAAGCAATAACAAATGTTTTTATAGCAGCACATTTAAGACCATCCATCCATCCATTTTCTACCGCTTGTCCCGTTCGGGGTCGCGGGGGGTTGCTGTATTGCAGGGGTCACCAACGTGGTGCCCGCGGGCACCAGGTAACCCGTAAGGACCAGATGAGTCGCCCGCTGGCCTGTTCTAAAAATAGCTCAAATAGCAGCACTTACCAGTGAGCTGCCTCTATTTTTTTTTATTTTATTTATTTACTAGCAAGCTGGTCTCGCTTTGCTTGGCATTTTTAATTCTAAGAGACACAAAACTCAAACAGAATTTGAAAATCCAAGAAAATATTTTAAAGACTTGGTCTTCACTTGTTTAAATAAATGCATTTATTTTTTAACTTTGCTTCTTATAACTTTCAGAAAGACAATTTTAGAGAAAAAATACAACCTTAAAAATGATTTTAAGAATTTTTAAACACATATACCTTTTTACCTTTTAAATTCCTTCCTCTTCTTTCCTGACAATTTAAATCAATGTTCAAGTAAATAATTTTTTTTATTGTAAAGAATAATAAATATATTTTAATTTAATTCTTCATTTTAGCTTCTGTTTTTTTGACAAACAATATTTGTGAAATATTTGTTCAAACTTATTATGCTTAAAAATAAATAAAAAATATTCTGGCAAATCTACAACATCTTTAGAATCAAATTTAAATCTTATTTCTAAGTCTTTTACATTTATTTTAATATTTTTGTTCTGGAAAATCTACAAGAAATAATGACTTGTCTTTGTTAGAAATATAGCTTGGTCCAATTTGTTATATATTCAAACAAAATGCAGATTGGATTTTAACCTATTTAAAACATGTCATCAAAATTCTAAAATTAATCTTAATCAGGGAAAATTACTAATGATGTTCCATAAATTATTTTTTTAATTTTTTCCAAAACATTCGAATTAGCTTGTTTTTCTCTTCCTTTTTTCGGTTGAATTTTGAATTTTAAAGAGTCGAAATTGACGATAAACTATGTTTCAAAATTTATTTATTTTTTTCCCTGTTTTCTTCTCTTTTAAACCGTTCAACCGTAAAAGGAAAAAAAATGCACGACGTAATGACGGACAGAAATCTCATATTTTTTAATATATATATATATAGATTTATTTATTAAGGTAAATTGAGAAAATTGGCTATTTTTGGCAATTTATTTAAATGTGTATCAAACTGGTAGCCCTTCGCATTAATCAGTACCCAAGAAGTAACTCTTGGTTACAAATAGGTTGGTGACCCCTGCTGTATTGCATTAAAACTATATTTTGACCCACTTCTATGGTGGAAGAACAATAAGCCCATATATCTTTGTTGCACTTTTTATATGTAGAAGAAAAGTTTTGTAATTTATTTTGTTCTGAGCAACAACTTGAGGCAGTTTATTGTTGATGAAAGTGGACCCCGACTTAAACAAGTTGAAAAACTTATTGGGGTGTTACCATTTAGTGGTCAATTGTACGGAATATTTAGTGTTCTGTGCAATCTACTAATAAAAGTTTATATCAATCAATCAAAAAAAGCACTTTATATGTAGAAAGGTTTTGTTAAGAAACCATTCTGAGCCTTATCTTATTTAGTTTTTAATTTATATATGTTGACCACATTGACCCTGGCAATGGACCTTGTGTGTATACAGTATGTGTCTTATGGCATTGTTTACAAATTTGGTAAATATATAACCAAAAAATGTATATTTTGTTGTTTTCTTACTGTACCGAACCGTGACCTCTAAACCGAGGTACGTACTGAACCGACATTTTTGTGTACCGTTACACTCTAGGATTAAATAAGCTCTGCTTCTTCCTACTTTTTTTCCGACATGTTGAATAGAGAAACTGTAAATTGTGATGCATCATGTCGTATGCTTGCATGCTCCAAATGATCTCAAACTGTGACGATTCCTCAGCTTTGCTAACCTGGGCATCCAGTGTGTGACGAGGAGAGAACTGGACATCTCACTTCAGAGGAGAAAAAGCCAGAATATTGACCCCTTTCAAAGTAAGACCCACACAGTCTCACTTCAGGCCTGCTTCAACACCGTGTCATGGTTTGGTCTTCCTCCAGCTGGTCACTCCAAGGGCATCGAGGACATGGACATGAACGCGGTGCGTCTGTGTTTCCAGTCTGAACTGGAGTGGGAGGACGGCAGGACGGACAGCCTCAGCCCCGTGGTGTCCAACCCCGTCTATGACAAAAGTAGGAAACACGTCGGCGACTAACTTGGAATTGTGTGCTGTTGTAAAACAAAGGTCCCCATTTATTTAAACAAGACCTTAGACCATGGGCAGAGGTGGGTAGTAACGCGCTACATTTTCTCCGTTACATTTACTTGAGTAACTTTTGGGATAAATTGTACTTCTAAGAGTAGTTTTTATGCAACATACTTTTACTTTTACTTGAGTATATTCATAGAGAAAAAACGCTACTTTTACTCCGCTCCATTTATCTACATTCAGCTCGCTACTCGCTACCTTTTTTTTTTATCGATCTATTAATGTTTGTTTTGGTTTTCAAAGTAGGATCTACGCATGCCTGTTTTTCACCAATCACATGCAGTCACAGAGCCAGGCGGTCACGTGACCGTCACACGTAAAACCCGACTTAAACAAGTTGAAAAACTTATTGGGGTGTTACCATTTAGTGGTCAATTGTGCGGAATATGTACTGTACTGTGCTATCTAATAATACATGTTTCAATCATCCATCCATCCATCCATTTTCTACCGCTTATTCCCTTTCGGGGTCGCGGGGGGCGCTGGCGCCTATCTCAGCTACAATCGGGCGGAAGGCAGGGTACACCCTGGACAAGTCGCCACCTCATCGCAGGGCCAACACAGATAGACAGACAACATTCACACTCACATTCACACACTAGGGCCAATTTAGTGTTGCCAATCAACCTATCCCCAGGTGCATGTCTTTGGAAGTGGGAGGAAGCCGGAGTACCCGGAGGGAACCCACACATTCACGGGGAGAACATGCAAACTCCACACAGAAAGATCCCGAGCCTGGATTTGAACCCAGGACTGCAGGACCTTCGTATTGTGAGGCAGACGCACTAACCCCTCTGCCACCGTGAAGCCCATGTTTCAATCAATCAATCAAAAGTGTAAAGGAAAAAAGACACTTTTTATTTCAACCGTACTTCCCGTCAAAAGCCTAAAGACTGATCGCACACTTCCTGTCTTCACAATAAAAGTGCCGCTCCATCGCGCCTGCACTAACAAAATAAGAGTCTCCGAAAGCCAGCGCTAGCAAGCTACGGAGTTTGCCGCCAATGTATTTCTTGTAAAGTGTAGAAAACGAATATGGAAGCTGGACAAATAAAATGCCAAAAACCAACAACTTTTATGTGGTATTAGACAGAAAATAGGAACTTTTTTTCTTCTCCATTTGAAAATGTGGACATTATCAGCACTATACTGTCTGATTCCAATCAATGCAAGTCATCAGAATCAGGTAATACACCAACTTATATTCTTGTCTTCATGAAAGATAGGAATCTATATGTTAAACATGCATGTATATTCATTAAAACACCTTCAACATGTCAACAAAAACGGCAAAATAAATAAATATAAATTATATACAGTATATATATATATATATATATATATATATATATGTGTGTGTATATGAGGTAGATCACCTCGACTTGGTCATTTATTAAGTAATTGATTAACGTTGAAAAACTTATTGGGGTGTTACCATTTAGTGGTCAAATGTACAGAATATGTACTGTACTGTGCAATCTACTAATACATGTTTCAATCAATCAATCAATCAAATCAATAAATGCCTACTGAGCCTATGGTGCTGTTAAGTTATTGTGGCTCAATTTGCCTTATTTTTTTTAAATTTAATGTACTAATATTTAATATATATTATTTTTTTAGTTGCTTAAGATATATTCCTGGCTCTGAATTTGTTCATTGCTATTTTTGTGCATTACTTGTTGCCGTAATCATTAAACAAACAGGTTACTCATCAGTTACTCAGTACTTGAGTAGTTTTTTCACAACATACTTTTTACTTTTACTCAAGTAAATATTTGGGTGACTACTCCTTACTTTGACTTGAGTAATAAATCTTTAAAGTAACGGTACTCTTACTTGAGTACAATTTCTGGCTACTCTACCCACCTCTGCCCAGGGGTGTCAAACTCAAATACAGAGTGGGCCAAAATTTAAAACGGAACGAAGCCGCGGGCCGAGGTTGAACAAATTAATCCTTTAATAGGGACCCAAACAAGTTTTGAATTGAATATTGACCAAGCAAGGCTTATATAACTTTATAGTGACATGCAAAATCGAGTTTAAAATAATAATAATAATTAAAAAATATCAATGGCATATCAAATAAAATAAAAATACAAATTGAATGCCTCTTTTCGGCGGCGGGTTTGAGTTGGGGCGGGGTTTGGTGGTAGCTGGGGTGTATATTGTAGCGTCCCGGAAGAGTTCGGGTGTGTTTATTTATTTATTTTATTTATTTATTTATTTCGGCAATCTTCACATAAAGCAAAGAACAACAACAAAAAAAGAAGAAAAAAAAAACACTCATTTGAGCAATGACTGAGCCGAAAGGTTGTAGGTTGAAGCAACGCTTATATAAACCTACCCCATCACAACAAGAACAAGGTTAAAAATATATAAAATCTAAAACATGCTTCACTTTATTACTTTTTTTTTAAACAATATATAAGCAACAAATATGCAGCACACGTCTCATATACGCAGCTTAACATTTAAATCAAACATATACATTTGTACAATTTTATATATATATATATATATATATATACACAATTCATTTAAATTCCATATGTTTATGTTGTGTTACGGTGCGGATGTTCTCCCGAAATGTGTTTGTCATTCTTGTTTGCTGTGGGTTCACTGTGTGGCGTATATTTGTAACAGTGTTAAAGTTGTTTATACGGCCACCCTCAGCGTGACCTGTATGGCTGTTGACCAAGTATGCCTTGCATTCACTTGTGTGTGTGTGTATGAGCCGCATATATTATGTGAGTGGGCCGGCATGCTGTTTGTATGGAGGAAAAGCGAACGTGGCGACATGTAGAGAACGCCAAAGGCCCGCCCCCAATATTATTGTCCAGGTGGAAATCCGGGAGGAGCACTGAACTTCGGGAGTCTCCCTGGAAAATCGGGAGGGTTGACGAGTATGAGTATTAGTGGTGAATGTGGTGTTACAGCAGCGGGTCAGCTCTAATGTTCATTTGATATTGCCTCAAGGGCCAAATGAAATTACACAGTGGGCCAGATTTGGCCCGCGAACCAGAGTTTGACACCAATGCCTTAGACAATGGATCAAGCTGAAGTTCAATCAATCAATCAATGTTTACTTATATAGCCCTAAGTCATGAGTGTCTCAAAGGGCTGCACAAGCCACAACGACATCCTCGGCTCAGATCCCACATAAGGGCAAGGAAAAACTCAACCCAATGGGACAATGGAGGAGCAACCGGTGCAATGGACGTCAAGGGGATCTAGTGTAATATTGTGAGAGTCCACTAAAACCTTAATTCTAGCCTGATTTAGCCATTCCTTTACCACTTATGACGTATGTTTGGGGTCATTGTCCTGTTGGAACACCCAACTGTGCCCAAGACCCAACCTCTGGGCTGATGATTTTAGCTTGTCCTGAAGAATTTTCATTGTCCCATTTACTCTCTGTAAAGCACTAGTTCTATTGGCAGCATAATACTACCACCACCATGCTTGACAGTAGGGATGGTGTTTCAGGATTAAAGGCCTCACCTTTTCTCCTCCAAACATTCCACTTTTGAGGTGTGTTTGGGGTCATTGTCCTGTTGGAACACCCAACTGCGCCCAAGACCCAACCTCGGTTGTCCTGAAGAATTTGGAGGTGAAGCCTAGAACATACTACCACCACCATGCTTGACGGTAGGCATGGTGTTTCAGGATTAAAGGTCTCACCTTTTCTCCTCCAAACATTCCACTTTTGACATGTGTTTGGGGTCATTGTCCTGTTGGAACACCCAACTGTGCCCAAGACCCAACATCTGGGCTGATGATTTTAGCTTGTCCTGAAGAATTTGGGTGGTAATCCTCCTTTTTCATTGTCCCATTTACTCTCTGTAAAGCACCAGTTCTATTGGCAGCAAAACAGGTCCAGAGCATAGTACTACCACCACCGTGCTTGACGGCAGGCATGGTGTTTCGGGATTAAAGGTCTCACCTTTTCTCCTCCAAACATACCACTTTTGACATGTGTTTGGGGTCATTGTCCTGTTGGATCACCCAACTGTGCCCAAGACCCAACCTTGGTTGTCCTGAAGAATTTGGAGGTGAAGCCTAGAGCATGATACTACCACCACCATGCTTGACGGTAGGCATGGTGTTTCGGGATTAAAGGCCTCACTTTTTCTCCTCCAAACATATTGCTGGGTATTGTGGCCAAACAGCTCACTTTTTGTATCATCTGACATCACATGGACAAAGATAAGACCTTCTGGAGGAAAGTTCTGTTTATTGCCCCTGGCTAAAATTTTTTTAGCCAGGGGTCAAAAAGGGGTCAAAAAGTTCGGGGACCTCGGATCTAGGTGTTTGATGTAGCTGAGGTCAGATGATTTAATTTCATGTTGATCTTTGCGATATTTGACACAAAGCAATCAAGATGCATCGGGTGAAAGGTCGCGTTTATTTAGTTTGGTCCACAGTTTTCTCAGTTGCAACCTTGATCCCAGTTGATACTTACACATGCTACCGTTGCTTTTGTCCGTCAGAGGCAACCACCACATCGCAGTTAAAAATCAGCCAGTTGAACCAATACAGAGGACCTTGCACTGGCAAGACGGAGATCTACATGCTGTGTGACAAAGTGCAGAAAGGTATATTACTGTTGTTACTCTTCTCCTGTTTGTCAATTTCCACCAAAAGAGCACTTTTGCCTTCATCATTCGCAGACGACATCGAGATCATTTTCAGGCGCGGCTCGTGGAAGGCAAACGCCGAGTTTGCCCAGACGGACGTCCACCGGCAGATAGCCATCGTGTTTAAAACCCCGCCCTACTGTGACCAGGACATCACGGAGGAAGTGGACGTCAGCGTCACGCTACGCCGTCTCTCAGACCAGATCGAGAGCGAGCCCATCAGCTTCACCTACTCGCCAGACAACACAGGTCAGTTCACACGGACGTACTTTTACAGGGTCGTCTTATATACTGGCCGAACACTGTGTTGTAAGCGTTTCCCACCATTTTCAATGCTAGATTTGATTAAATTTGATGGGACGGCGTGGCGCAGTGGGAGAGTGGCCGTTCAAATCCCACCTAGTACCAACCTCGTCACGTCCGTTGTGTCCTGAGCAAGACACTTCACCCTTGCTCCTGATGGTTGCTGGTTGGCGCCTTGCATGGCAGCTCCCTCCATCAGTGTGTGAATGTGTGTGTGAATGGGTGAATGTGGAAGTAGTGTCAAAGCGCTTTGAGTACCTTGAAGGTAGAAAAGCGCTATACAAGTACAACCCATTTATCATTTTATTTATTTATTTATAATAAAAAAAAATATTTAGTTCGGAAAAACAAATCCAAACCAGGAATCCCTGACAGAAGTTTTGGTCGAGTCTTACAAACCCCGTTTCCATATGAGTTGGGAAATTGTGTTAGATGTAAATATAAACAGAATACAATGATTTGCAAATCATTTTCAACCCATATTCAGTTGAATATGCTAGAAAAACAACATATTTGATGTTCAAACTCATAAATGCTATTTTTTTTTTTGCAAATAATAATTAACTTAGAATTTCATGGCCGCCAAAGTAGTTGGGAAAGGGCATGTTCGCCACTGTGTTACATCACCTTTTCTTTTAACAACACTCAATAAACGTTTGGGAACTGAGGAAACTAATTGTTGAAGCTTTGAAAGTGGAATTCTTTCCCATTCTTGTTTTATGTAGAGCTTCAGTCCGGGGTCTCCGCTGTCCTATTTTACGCTTCATAATGCACCACACATTTTCCATGGGAGACAGGTCTGGACTGCAGGCGGGCCAGGAAAGTACCCGTACTCTTTTACTACGAAGCCACGCTGTTGTAACACATGCTGAATGTGGCTTGGCATTGTCTTGCTGAAATAAGCAGGGGCGTCCATGAAAAAGACGGCGCTTAGATGGCAGCATATGTTGTTCCAAAACCTGTATGTACCTTTCAGCATTAATGGTGCCTTCACAGATGTGTAAGTTACCCATGCCTTGGGCACTAATGCACCCCCATACCATCACACATGCTGGCTTTTGAACTTTGCGTCGATAACAGCCTGGATGGTTCGCTTCCCCTTTGGTCCGGATGACACGATGTCGAATATTTCCGAAAACAGTTTGAAATGTGGACTCGTCAGACCACAGAACACTTTTCCACTTTGCATCAGTCCATCTTAGATGATCTCGGGCCCAGAGAAGCCGGCGGCGTTTCTGGATGTTGTTGATAAATGGCTTTCGCTTTGCATGGTAGAGCTTTAACTTGCACTTACAGATGTAGTGACCAACTGTATTTAGTGACAGTGGGTTTTCTGAAGTGTTCCTGAGCCCATGTGGTGATATCCTTTAGAGATTGATGTCTGTTTTGATACAGTGCCGTCTGAGGGATCGAAGGTCACGGTCATTCAATGTTGGTTTCCGGCCATGCCGCTTACGTGGAGTGATTTCTCCAGATTCTCTGAACCTTTTGATGATATTATGGAGCGTAGATGTTGAAATCCCTAAATTTCTTGCACTTTGAGAAAGGTTGTTCTTAAACTGTTTGACTATTTGCTCACACAGTTGTGGACAAAGGGGTGTACCTCGCCCCATCCTTTCTTGTGAAAGACTGAGCATTTTTTGGGGAATCTGTTTTTATACCCAATCATGGCACCCACCTGTTCCCAATTAGCCTGCACACCTGTGGGATGTTCCAAATAAGTGTTTGATGAGAATTCCTCAACATTTATCAGTATTTATTGCCACCTTTCCCAACTTCTTTCTCACGTGTTGCTGGCATCAAATTCTAAAGTTAATGATTATTTGCAAAAAAAAAAGTTTATGAGTTTGAACATCAAATATGCTTCACGGTGGCAGAGGGGTTAGTGCGTCTGCCTCACAATACGAAGGTCCTGCAGTCCTGGGTTCAAATCCAGGCTCGGGATCTTTCTGTGTGGAGTTTGCATGTTCTCCCCGTGAATGCGTGGGTTCCCTCCGGGTACTCCGGCTTCCTCCCACCTCCAAAGACATGCACCTGGGGATAGGCTCCTCCCACCTCCAAAGACATGCACCTGGGGATAGGTTGATTGGCAACACTAAATGGTCCCTAGTGTGTGAATGTGAGTGTGAATGTTGTCTGTCTATCTGTGTTGGCCCTGCGATGAGGCGACTTGTCCAGGGTGTACCCCGCCTTCCGCCCGATTGTAGCTGAGATAGGCGCCAGCGCAACCCCGAAAGGGAATAAGCGGTAGAAAATGGATGGAACATCAAATATGTTGTCTTTGTAGCATATTCAACTGGCTTGAAAATGATTAGCAAATCATTGTATTCTGTTTATATTTACATCTAACACAATTTCCCAACTCATGTGGAAACGGGGTTTGTAGATTTCGTGCTCTTTTCTTGTTCAGCGGAATTCACAGACCACACCAAACAGACCAATGACAAAAAAAATGTCCAGGCCGTTTGTATGACAAGCTAGAGGCAGGGATCATGATCATTGAAACAGTCACAACTTAAAGAACATCAAAAGCCTCTCATCAACGACACCGGAACCTGTGACAGAGCTCTTAACCCAAAACACTTGTATCTCAAATCAACGTGAAATGAATTAAAACCCATTTAATTGGTGTGTCCCCCCCCTCCCATGATGCATTGCGTTTACTACTTTTCAAGCACTATGGAATGTAGCCCAAACAACTACCGTATTTTTCGGAGTATAAGTCGCTCCGGAGTATAAGTCACACCTGCCGAAAATGCATAATAAAGAAGGAAAAAAACATATATACGTCGCACCGGAGTATAAGTCGCATTTTTGGGGGAAATGTATTTGATAAAAGCCAACACCAAAAATAGACATTTGAAAGGCAATTTAAAATAAATAAAGAATAGTGAACAACAGGCTGTGTGTGACGATTGCTGACGTTTTCTTCGTCTCTTCCGCAAATGAGATAAATAATATTATTTGATGTTTTACGGTAATGTGTTAGTAATTTCACACAAAAGTCGCTCCTGAGTATAAGTCGCACCCCCGGCCAAACTATGAAAAAAAATGCGACTTATAGTCCGAAAAATACGGTAACTGCAATAATAATAATAAACAAATGTTTAATGTACCCTAAGATATTTTGTTAAAATAAAGACAATAATGCCATTTTTTGTGGTACCCTTTATTTAGGAAAGTATCAAAAAGTATGGAAACACAATTCGGTACCAGTACCAAAATATTGGAACGCTCTCCCTGACCACCTGAGGGCACCTCAGACTGTGAAGTGTGAATTATATTTATATAGCGCTTTTCTCTAGTGACTCAAAGCGCTTTACATAGTGACGGCGTGGCACAGTGGAAGAGTGGCCGTGCGCAACCTGAGGGTCCCTGGTTCAATCCCCACCTAGTACCAACCTCGTCACGTCCGTTGTGTCCTGAGAAAGACACTTCACCCTTGCTCCTGATGGGTGCTGGTTAGCGCCTCGCATGGCAGCTCCCTCCATCAGTGTGTGAATGTGTGTGTGAATGGGTGAATGTGGAAGTAGTGTCAAAGCGCTTTGAGTACCTTAAAGGTAGAAAAGCGCTAAACAAGTACAACCCATTTATTTATTTAAACCCAATATCTAAGTTACATTTAAACCAGTGTGGGTGGCACCGGGAGCAGGTGGGTAAAGTGTCTTGCCCAAGGACACAACGGCAGTGACTAGGATGGCGGATGCGGGAATCGAACCTGCAACCCTCAAGTTGCTGGCACGGCCACTCTACCAACCGAGCTATAATAATAAACAAATGTTTAATGTACCCTAAGACATTTTGTTAAAATAAAAACAATAATGCCATTTTTTGTGGTACCCTTTATTTAGGAAAGTATCAAAAAGTATGGAAATACAATTTGGTACCGGTTCCAAAATATTGGAACGCTCTCCCTGACCACCTGAGGGCACCTCAGACTGTGAAGTGTGAATTATATTTTTATAGCGCTTTTCTCTAGTGACTCAAAGCGCTTTACATAGTGAAACCCAATATCTAAGTTACATTTAAAGCAGTGTGGGTGGCACTGGGAGCAGGTGGGTAAAGTGTCTTGCCCAAGGACACAACGGCAGTGACTAGGATGGCGGAAGCGGGAATCGAACCTGCAACCCTCAAGTTGCTGGCACGGCCGCTCTACCAACCGAACTATAATAATAAACAAATGTTTAATGTACCCTAAGATATTTTGTTAAAATAAAACCAATAATGCCATTTTTTGTGGTACGCTTTATTTAGGAAAGTTTCAAAAAGTATGGAAATACAATTTGGTACCGGTTCCAAAATATTGGAACGCTCTCCCTGACCACCTGAGGGCACCTCAGACTGTGAAGTGTGAATTATATGTATATAGCGCTTTTCTCTAGTGACTCAAAGCGCTTTACATAGGGAAACCCAATATCTAAGTTACATTGAAAGCCGTGTGGGTGGCACTGGGAGCAGGTGGGTAAAGTGTCTTGCCCAAGGACACAACGGCAGTGAGTAGGATGGCGGAAGCGGGAATCGAACCTGCAACCCTCAAGTTGCTGGCACGGCCACTCTACCAACCAAGCTATAATAATAAACAAATGTTTAATGTACCCTAAGATATTTTGTTAAAATAAAGACAATAATGCCATTTTTTGTGGGACCCTTTATTTAGGAAAGTATCAAAAAGTATGGAAATACAATTTGGTACCGGTACCAAAATATTGGAACGCTCTCCCTGACCACCTGAGGGCACCTCAGACTGTGAAGTGTGAATTATATTTATATAGCGCTTTTCTCTAGTGACTCAAAGCGCTTTACATAGTGACGGCGTGGCGCAGTGGAAGAGTGGCCATGCGCAACCTGAGGGTCCCTGGTTCAATCCCCACCTAATACCAACCTCGTCACGTCCGTTGTGTCCTGAGCAAGACACTTCACCCTTGCTCCTGATGGGTGCTGGTTAGCGCCTTGCATGGCAGCTCCCTCCGTCAGTGTGTGAATGGGTGAATGTGGAAGTAGTGTCAAAGCGCTTTGAGTACCTTGAAGGTAGAAAAGGGCTAAACAAGTACAACCCATTTATTTATTTAAACCCAATATCTAAGTTACATTAGATATTGGCCGCTCTACCAACCGAGCTATAATAATAAACAAATGTTTAATGTACCCTAAGATATTTTGTTAAAATAAAGACAACAATGCCATTTTTTGTGGTACCCTTTATTTAGGAAAGTATCAAAAAGTATGGAAATACAATTTGGTACCAGTTCCAAAATATTGGAACGTTCTCCCTGACCACCTGAGGGCACCTCAGACTGTGGATGCTTTTAAAAAAGGCTTAAAAACCCATCTTTAAAAAAAAAAAAAAAAAAGCCTTTTTATACACATGAATGCTGGTTCTAGCTATTGGGCTGTTTCTAGTTTTATATTTTATTTATTTTTATTACATTTTTATTACTATTTTTTTACACTGTTGCACATTGAGGTTGTTTGCTCAACGTAAAGTGCTTTTTTACAAATAAAATCTATTATTATTATTATGATTTGTATCGGGACAACCCTAGTAATAAGGAAAAGATGGTTTTATGTATCGATGACGCTAAAAAGTGTCTCATGAATTCAGATCCTTATGATGTGAAGCGGAAGAGGAAGATCAAGCCCGATGTCAACTTCCAGGAAAAAGCCAACATAAAAGGTGAGCATGGTCGTCATCAACTTTGCGTGCCTGTTGAGGAAAGTGAAAGCAGGCCTCTCCTCGCAGCCGAGTCAGCACCAGAGCAGACCTTCCACGTCCCTCGAGCCGTCATGTCGCCGAGCGAGAGGCCGTGCTCTGCGCAGGCGGAGATGTGGTACACCGAGTCACAGGACATAGACATGGACACGGAAAACCTCATCAGCCAGCTGCTAGAACTGCTCCCGGACGAGGCCATAGTCTCCGCCATCCCCGCTGGATTCGATCAGGGCCCGGAGGGCGGCCAGGCCCCCTTCGCCAACATGGACGCCAACCTCAACCAGACCTTTGGCTCGTACACCCAGGACTTTTCCCACTACTCGGACTTGCAGTTCAACATGCTGGTCAACGAGAACCGGAACATGCAGCCTGAGACACGGGCCAGCCCGTCCGACGCGGTCCAGGTGAAGACAGAAATCCCACAAGCCGGTGTGGAGGAGTACTTGGACCCCAAAGCAGAGAGTCGGGCAGCGTTGGACTGTAATGATTTATTTCACAAAAGGGAAAAAGCCACACCACAATAGTTTGAGAGGACAACAAAGTACAAACAAGACTGGGACGAAACGTAAACTGAATGCAGATCAGAAGAACAAAAAGTAAATTAGTCTCCACCCAGAATAAACATACCGGAGCTACTGACAGTTCAAAGGAACAGTCAGGTGACGGGTGGGCAAACCACAGGGCTTAAATAAGACCTGCTTGCAAAGTGCAATCAGGTGAGAGATTGTGGCTCCGCCCCCAGAACGCCAAAAAAATTAGCTGTACAACATAAAAGCGGTGAACTGGCACAGCAGTCTGCTGTGACCTGGGAGGGCAGGTGGCACCTGAAATCAGAATCCAGCCATTTTCTGTAAGGTAACAATGTATGCAAACATTTTAGTAGTTACTAGAGCATTTCATAGCAGTCATCACTTGAAAAGGCCATCCATCCATCCATTTTACTCCGCTTATCCGAGGTCGAGAAGCCCAGACTTCCCTCTCCCCAGCCACTTCGTCCAGCAACTCCCGGGGGATCCCGGGCGTTCCCAGGACAGCCAGGAGACATAGTCTTCCCAACGTGTCCTGGGTCTTCCCCTTGGCCTCCTACCGGTTGGAGTGGCGGCTTTACTCTGAGTTCCTCCCGGATGACAGAGCTCCTCACCCTATCTCCTGGCGGAGGTAACTCATTTGGGTCAATTGTACCTGTGATCTTGTCCTTTCGGTCATAGCCTAAAGCTCATGACCATAGGTGAGGATAGGAACGTAGATCGACCGGTAAATTGAGAGCTTTGCCTTCCAGCTCAGCTCCTTCTTCACCACAACGGATCGACACAGCGTCCGCATTACTGAAGACGATCTGTCGATCTCACCATCCACTCTTCCCCCACTCGTGAGCAAGTCTCCTAGGTACTTGAACTCCTCTACTTGGGGCAAGATCTTCTCCCCAACCTAGAGATAGCACTACACCCTTTCTTGGGCGAGAACCATGGACTCGGACTTGGAGGTGCTGATTCTCATCCCAGTCGCGAACCGATCCAGTGAGAGCTGAAGAGCCATCAGGACCACATCATCTGCAAAAAGCAGAGACCTAATCCGGAACACCTCAACTGCGCCTAGAAATTCTGTCCATAAAAGTTATGAACAGAATCTGTGACATAGGCGGAGTCCAACCCTCCCTGGAAACAGGTCCGACTTAACGCCGGCAATGCAGACCAAGCTCTGGCACTGATCCTCCAGGGAGCGGACCTCCACAATCAGACAGTCCGATACCCCATAGTCTCTGAGCACTCCCCACAGGACTTCCCGAGGGACACGGTCCAATGCCTTCTCCAAGTCCACAAAGCACATGTAGACTGGTTGGGCAGCCTCTAGAACCCTGCCCAGACTATAGAGCTGGTCCACAGTTCCACCACCAGGACGAAAAGGCCTTTTAAACCCAAGTTTAAACCATGTCATCGTCCGACCCCAACCCTCGATAGCCAATTTCAGGAAATACTTTGTTTGGCTACCAAATCAAAACCCTGACATTTTTTTTGTGAAGTAACTATTAGTTTGTTGTTGTCAGTGAGGACTTTTTTATGCTAAAATATGCTGGCACTTTTTCCCCTAAACAAGGTTTTTAAACACAAGTTTACACTGAAATACACATGAAAGGTGACTAAGCTTTGGAAAACAATCATTGGGAAAAACAACAGATCACAACGTAGTTCAGGACCTAAATAGAAAGTGGAACGTTCCCATGTAAAAATGTAAATAAATAGTCAAAATGTCACATCTTTTTTTTTGTACTTCTTGTGAAGAAAAAGTACTTTCCACATGTTTGCACCAGCAGTCCGTGTCTCAGCAAGAAAATAACAAACTTCTTCAGTCTTTTGTTGAAGTCAAACCTGATCGGACAAATACTTTATGTCTGGAATAGTCTGAATTATATTCCACTGTTCATTTGTGTCGCCTCACTTTTTAACATTCTGTGAAGCACAGATCTTCACGTCAATGATCCGGTCACCTTCCTCAAGGGAAACCCCACTCAGACATTCTGGGCCGACCTCCAACGGTCGTCGCGTTTCCTGTCGTGAATTTATTTGTTTATGTTACTTCAACTACCACTCATCTCTTTTCCAAGTCTTTTTTTCAGGTTTTGACCTTTTCTTTAGGTGTTCATTCCCTGTGTTTGAGGGACAGCTCCTGCTTTATCCATCATGCAGTGTTCTATGGAAGGCAACACATGATGTGTCTATATTAGCTATAATAGCCTACTATCAAAATGACTTTAAAAGTCTTATAGAAGTGTTATAATGAAGGCAACACATGATGTAAGTGTCTATATTAGCTATATTAGCCTACTATCAAAATGACTTTAAAAGTCTTATATAAGTGTTATAATGAAGGCAACACATGATGTAAGTGTCTATATTAGCTATTTTAGCCTACTATCAAAATGACTTTAAAAGTCTTATATAAGTGTTATAATGAAGGCAACACATGATGTAAGTGTCTATATTTGCTATAATAGCCTACTATCAAAATGACTTTAAAAGTGTTATATAAGTGTTATAATGAAGGCAACACATGATGTAAGTGTCTATATTAGCTATTTTAGCCTACTATCAAAATGACTTTAAAAGTCTTATATAAGTGTTATAATGAAGGCAACACATGATGTAAGTGTGTATATTAGCTATAATAGCCTACTATCAAAATGACTTTAAAAGTGTTATATAAGTGTTATAATGAAGGCAACACATGATGTAAGTGTCTATATTAGCTATTTTAGCCTACTATCAAAATGACTTTAAAAGCCTTATATAAGTGTTATAATGAAGGCAACACATGATGTAAGTGTCTATATTAGCTATAATAGCCTACTATCAAAATGACTTTAAAAGTCTTATATAAGTGTTATAATGAAGGCAACACATGATGTAAGTGTCTATATTAGCTATTTTAGCCTACTATCAAAATGACTTTAAAAGCCTTATATAAGTGTTATAATGAAGGCAACACATGACATGAGTGTCTATATTTGCTATAATAGCCTACTATCAAAATGACTTTAAAAGCTTTATATAAGTGTTATAATGAAGGCCACACATGATGAAAGTGTCTATATTAGCTATAATTGTCTGCTATCAAAATGACTTTAAAAGTCTTATATAAGTGTTATAATGAAGGCAACACATGATATAAGTGTCTATATTAGCTATTTTAGCCTACTCTCAAAATGACTTTAAAAGTCTTATATAAGTGTTATAATGAAGGCAACACATGATGTAAGTGTCTATATTAGCTATAATAGCCTACTATCAAAATGACTTTAAAAGTGTTATATAAGTGTTATAATGAAGGCAACACATGATGTAAGTGTCTATATTAGCTATTTTAGCCTACTATCAAAATGACTTTAAAAGCCTTATATAAGTGTTATAATGAAGGCAACACATGACATGAGTGTCTATATTTGCTATAATAGCCTACTATCAAAATGACTTTAAAAGCTTTATATAAGTGTTATGAAGGCAACACATGATGAAAGTGTCTATATTAGCTATAATTGTCTGCTATCAAAATGACTTTAAAAGTCTTATATAAGTGTTATAATGAAGGCAACACATGATGAAAGTGTCTATATTAGCTATAATTGTCTACTATCAAAATGACTTTAAAAGTCTTATATAAGTGTTATAATGAAGGCAACACATGATGTGTCTATATTAGCTATTTTAGCCTACTATCAAAATGACTTTAAAAGTCTTATATAAGTGTTATAATGAAGGCAACACATGATGTAAGTGTCTATATTAGCTATAATAGCTTACTATTAAAATGACTTTAAAAGTCTTATATAAGTGTTATAATGAAGGCAACACATGATGAAAGTGTCTATATTAGCTATGATAGCCTACTATCAAAATGACTTTAAAAGCCTTATATAAGTGTTATAATGAAGGCAACACATGACATAAGTGTCTATATTAGCTATAATAGCTTACTATTAAAATGACTTTAAAAGTCTTATATAAGTGTTATAATGAAGGCAACACATGATGTAAGTGTCTATATTAACTATTTTAGCCTACTATCAAAATGACTTTAAAAGTCTTATATAAGTGTTATAATGAAGGCAACACATGATGTAAGTGTCTATATTAGCTATTTTAGCCTACTATCAAAATGACATTATATAAGTGTTATAATGAAGGCAACACATGATGTAAGTGTCTATATTAGCTATGATAACCTACTATCAAAATGACTTTAAAAGCCTTATATAAGTGTTATAATGAAGGCAACACATGACATAAGTGTCTATATTAGCTATAATAGCTTACTATTAAAATGACTTTAAAAGTCTTATATAAGTGTTATAATGAAGGCAACACATGACATGAGTGTCTATATTAGCTATAATAGCCTACTATCAAAATGACTTTAAAAGTCTTATAGAAGTGTTATAATGAAGGCAACACATGATGTAAGTGTCTATATTAGCTATATTAGCCTACTATCAAAATGACTTTAAAAGTCTTATATAAGTGTTATAATGAAGGCAACACATGATGTAAGTGTCTATATTAGCTATTTTAGCCTACTATCAAAATGACTTTAAAAGTCTTATATAAGTGTTATAATGAAGGCAACACATGATGTAAGTGTCTATATTTGCTATAATAGCCTACTATCAAAATGACTTTAAAAGTGTTATATAAGTGTTATAATGAAGGCAACACATGATGTAAGTGTCTATATTAGCTATTTTAGCCTACTATCAAAATGACTTTAAAAGTCTTATATAAGTGTTATAATGAAGGCAACACATGATGTAAGTGTGTATATTAGCTATAATAGCCTACTATCAAAATGACTTTAAAAGTGTTATATAAGTGTTATAATGAAGGCAACACATGATGTAAGTGTCTATATTAGCTATTTTAGCCTACTATCAAAATGACTTTAAAAGCCTTATATAAGTGTTATAATGAAGGCAACACATGATGTAAGTGTCTATATTAGCTATAATAGCCTACTATCAAAATGACTTTAAAAGTCTTATATAAGTGTTATAATGAAGGCAACACATGATGTAAGTGTCTATATTAGCTATTTTAGCCTACTATCAAAATGACTTTAAAAGCCTTATATAAGTGTTATAATGAAGGCAACACATGACATGAGTGTCTATATTTGCTATAATAGCCTACTATCAAAATGACTTTAAAAGCTTTATATAAGTGTTATAATGAAGGCCACACATGATGAAAGTGTCTATATTAGCTATAATTGTCTGCTATCAAAATGACTTTAAAAGTCTTATATAAGTGTTATAATGAAGGCAACACATGATATAAGTGTCTATATTAGCTATTTTAGCCTACTCTCAAAATGACTTTAAAAGTCTTATATAAGTGTTATAATGAAGGCAACACATGATGTAAGTGTCTATATTAGCTATAATAGCCTACTATCAAAATGACTTTAAAAGTGTTATATAAGTGTTATAATGAAGGCAACACATGATGTAAGTGTCTATATTAGCTATTTTAGCCTACTATCAAAATGACTTTAAAAGCCTTATATAAGTGTTATAATGAAGGCAACACATGACATGAGTGTCTATATTTGCTATAATAGCCTACTATCAAAATGACTTTAAAAGCTTTATATAAGTGTTATGAAGGCAACACATGATGAAAGTGTCTATATTAGCTATAATTGTCTGCTATCAAAATGACTTTAAAAGTCTTATATAAGTGTTATAATGAAGGCAACACATGATGAAAGTGTCTATATTAGCTATAATTGTCTACTATCAAAATGACTTTAAAAGTCTTATATAAGTGTTATAATGAAGGCAACACATGATGTGTCTATATTAGCTATTTTAGCCTACTATCAAAATGACTTTAAAAGTCTTATATAAGTGTTATAATGAAGGCAACACATGATGTAAGTGTCTATATTAGCTATAATAGCTTACTATTAAAATGACTTTAAAAGTCTTATATAAGTGTTATAATGAAGGCAACACATGATGAAAGTGTCTATATTAGCTATGATAGCCTACTATCAAAATGACTTTAAAAGCCTTATATAAGTGTTATAATGAAGGCAACACATGACATAAGTGTCTATATTAGCTATAATAGCTTACTATTAAAATGACTTTAAAAGTCTTATATAAGTGTTATAATGAAGGCAACACATGATGTAAGTGTCTATATTAACTATTTTAGCCTACTATCAAAATGACTTTAAAAGTCTTATATAAGTGTTATAATGAAGGCAACACATGATGTAAGTGTCTATATTAGCTATTTTAGCCTACTATCAAAATGACATTATATAAGTGTTATAATGAAGGCAACACATGATGTAAGTGTCTATATTAGCTATGATAACCTACTATCAAAATGACTTTAAAAGCCTTATATAAGTGTTATAATGAAGGCAACACATGACATAAGTGTCTATATTAGCTATAATAGCTTACTATTAAAATGACTTTAAAAGTCTTATATAAGTGTTATAATGAAGGCAACACATGACATGAGTGTCTATATTAGCTATAATAGCCTACTATCAAAATGACTTTAAAAGTCTTATATAAGTGTTATAATGAAGGCAACACATGATGTAAGTGTCTATATTAGCTATTTTAGCCTACTATCAAAATGACTTTAAAAGTCTTATATAAGTGTTATAATGAAGGCAACACATGATGTAAGTGTCTATATTAGCTATAATAGCCTACTATCAAAATGACTTTAAAAGTCTTATATAAGTGTTATAATGAAGGCAACACATGATGAAAGTGTCTATATTAGCTATAATTGTCTGCTATCAAAATGACTTTAAAAGTCTTATATAAGTGTTATAATGAAGGCAACACATGATGAAAGTGTCTATATTAGCTATAATTGTCTACTATCAAAATGACTTTAAAAGTCTTATATAAGTGTTATAATGAAGGCAACACATGATGTAAGTGTCTATATTAGCTATTTTAGCCTACTATCAAAATGACTTTAAAAGTCTTATATAAGTGTTATAATGAAGGCAACACATGATGTAAGTGTCTATATTAGCTATGATAGCCTACTATCAAAATGACTTTAAAAGCCTTATATAAGTGTTATAATGAAGGCAACACATGACATAAGTGTCTATATTAGCTATAATAGCTTACTATTAAAATGACTTTAAAAGTCTTATATAAGTGTTATAATGAAGGCAACACATGATGTAAGTGTCTATATTAGCTATGATAGCCTACTATCAAAATGACTTTAAAAGCCTTATATAAGTGTTATAATGAAGGCAACACATGACATAAGTGTCTATATTAGCTATAATAGCTTACTATCAAAATGACTTTAAAAGCTTTATATAAGTGTTATAATGAAGGCAACACATGATGTAAGTGTCTATATTAGCTATAATTGTCTGCTATCAAAATGACTTTAAAAGTCTTATATAAGTGTTATAATGAAGGCAACACATGATGAAAGTGTCTATATTAGCTATAATTGTCTACTATCAAAATGACTTTAAAAGTCTTATATAAGTGTTATAATGAAGGCAACACATGATGTAAGTGTCTATATTAGCTATTTTAGCCTACTATCAAAATGACTTTAAAAGTCTTATATAAGTGTTATAATGAATGCAACACATGATGTAAGTGTCTATATTAGCTATGATAGCCTACTATCAAAATGACTTTAAAAGTCTTATATAAGTGTTATAATGAAGGCAACACATGACATAAGTGTCTATATTAGCTATAATAGCTTACTATTAAAATGACTTTAAAAGTCTTATATAAGTGTTATAATGAAGGCAACACATGATGTAAGTGTCTATATTAGCTATTTTAGCCTACTATCAAAATGACTTTAAAAGTCTTATATAAGTGTTATAATGAAGGCAACACATGATGTAAGTGTCTATATTAGCTATAATAGCCTACTATCAAAATGACTTTAAAAGCTTTATATAAGTGTTATAATGAAGGCAACACATGATGTAAGTGTCTATATTAGCTATTTTAGCCTACTATCAAAATGACATTATATAAGTGTTATAATGAAGGCAACACATGATGTAAGTGTCTATATTAACTATTTTAGCCTACTATCAAAATGACATTATATAAGTGTTATAATGAAGGCAACACATGATGTAAGTGTCTATATTAGCTATGATAGCCTACTATCAAAATGACTTTAAAAGCCTTATATAAGTGTTATAATGAAGGCAACACATGACATAAGTGTCTATATTAGCTATAATAGCTTACTATTAAAATGACTTTAAAAGTCTTATATAAGTGTTATAATGAAGGCAACATATGATGTGTCTATATTAGCTATAATAGCCTACTATCAAAATGACTTTAAAAGCTTTATATAAGTGTTATAATGAAGGCAACACATGATGTAAGTGTCTATATTAGCTATAATAGCCTACTATCAAAATTACTTTAAAAGCCTTATATAAGTGTTATAATGAAGGCAACACATGACATAAGTGTCTATATTAGCTATAATAGCTTACTATTAAAATGACTTTAAAAGTCTTATATAAGTGTTATAATGAAGGCAACACATGATGTAAGTGTCTATATTAGCTATAATAGCCTACTATCAAAATGACTTTAAAAGCTTTATATAAGTGTTATAATGAAGGCAACACATGATGTAAGTGTCTATATTAGCTATGATAGCCTACTATCAAAATGACTTTAAAAGCCTTATATAAGTGTTATAATGAAGGCAACACATGACATAAGTGTCTATATTAGCTATAATAGCTTACTATTAAAATGACTTTAAAAGTCTTATATAAGTGTTATAATGAAGGCAACATATGATGTGTCTATATTAGCTATAATAGCCTACTATCAAAATGACTTTAAAAGCTTTATATAAGTGTTATAATGAAGGCAACACATGATGTAAGTGTCTATATTAGCTATAATAGCCTACTATCAAAATGACTTTAAAAGTCTTATATAAGTGTTATAATGAAGGCAACACATGACATGAGTGTCTATATTAGCTATAATAGCCTACTATCAAAATGACTTTAAAAGTCTTATATAAGTGTTATAATGAAGGCAACACATGATGTAAGTGTCTATATTAGCTATTTTAGCCTACTATCAAAATGACTTTAAAAGTCTTATATAAGTGTTATAATGAAGGCAACACATGATGTAAGTGTCTATATTAGCTATAATAGCCTACTATCAAAATGACTTTAAAAGTCTTATATAAGTGTTATAATGAAGGCAACACATGATGAAAGTGTCTATATTAGCTATAATTGTCTGCTATCAAAATGACTTTAAAAGTCTTATATAAGTGTTATAATGAAGGCAACACATGATGAAAGTGTCTATATTAGCTATAATTGTCTACTATCAAAATGACTTTAAAAGTCTTATATAAGTGTTATAATGAAGGCAACACATGATGTAAGTGTCTATATTAGCTATTTTAGCCTACTATCAAAATGACTTTAAAAGTCTTATATAAGTGTTATAATGAAGGCAACACATGATGTAAGTGTCTATATTAGCTATGATAGCCTACTATCAAAATGACTTTAAAAGCCTTATATAAGTGTTATAATGAAGGCAACACATGACATAAGTGTCTATATTAGCTATAATAGCTTACTATTAAAATGACTTTAAAAGTCTTATATAAGTGTTATAATGAAGGCAACACATGATGTAAGTGTCTATATTAGCTATGATAGCCTACTATCAAAATGACTTTAAAAGCCTTATATAAGTGTTATAATGAAGGCAACACATGACATAAGTGTCTATATTAGCTATAATAGCTTACTATCAAAATGACTTTAAAAGCTTTATATAAGTGTTATAATGAAGGCAACACATGATGTAAGTGTCTATATTAGCTATAATTGTCTGCTATCAAAATGACTTTAAAAGTCTTATATAAGTGTTATAATGAAGGCAACACATGATGAAAGTGTCTATATTAGCTATAATTGTCTACTATCAAAATGAATTTAAAAGTCTTATATAAGTGTTATAATGAAGGCAACACATGATGTAAGTGTCTATATTAGCTATTTTAGCCTACTATCAAAATGACTTTAAAAGTCTTATATAAGTGTTATAATGAATGCAACACATGATGTAAGTGTCTATATTAGCTATGATAGCCTACTATCAAAATGACTTTAAAAGTCTTATATAAGTGTTATAATGAAGGCAACACATGACATAAGTGTCTATATTAGCTATAATAGCTTACTATTAAAATGACTTTAAAAGTCTTATATAAGTGTTATAATGAAGGCAACACATGATGTAAGTGTCTATATTAGCTATTTTAGCCTACTATCAAAATGACTTTAAAAGTCTTATATAAGTGTTATAATGAAGGCAACACATGATGTAAGTGTCTATATTAGCTATAATAGCCTACTATCAAAATGACTTTAAAAGCTTTATATAAGTGTTATAATGAAGGCAACACATGATGTAAGTGTCTATATTAGCTATTTTAGCCTACTATCAAAATGACATTATATAAGTGTTATAATGAAGGCAACACATGATGTAAGTGTCTATATTAGCTATTTTAGCCTACTATCAAAATGACATTATATAAGTGTTATAATGAAGGCAACACATGATGTAAGTGTCTATATTAGCTATGATAGCCTACTATCAAAATGACTTTAAAAGCCTTATATAAGTGTTATAATGAAGGCAACACATGACATAAGTGTCTATATTAGCTATAATAGCTTACTATTAAAATGACTTTAAAAGTCTTATATAAGTGTTATAATGAAGGCAACATATGATGTGTCTATATTAGCTATAATAGCCTACTATCAAAATGACTTTAAAAGCTTTATATAAGTGTTATAATGAAGGCAACACATGATGTAAGTGTCTATATTAGCTATAATAGCCTACTATCAAAATTACTTTAAAAGCCTTATATAAGTGTTATAATGAAGGCAACACATGACATAAGTGTCTATATTAGCTATAATAGCTTACTATTAAAATGACTTTAAAAGTCTTATATAAGTGTTATAATGAAGGCAACACATGATGTAAGTGTCTATATTAGCTATAATAGCCTACTATCAAAATGACTTTAAAAGCTTTATATAAGTGTTATAATGAAGGCAACACATGATGTAAGTGTCTATATTAGCTATGATAGCCTACTATCAAAATGACTTTAAAAGCCTTATATAAGTGTTATAATGAAGGCAACACATGACATAAGTGTCTATATTAGCTATAATAGCTTACTATTAAAATGACTTTAAAAGTCTTATATAAGTGTTATAATGAAGGCAACATATGATGTGTCTATATTAGCTATAATAGCCTACTATCAAAATGACTTTAAAAGCTTTATATAAGTGTTATAATGAAGGCAACACATGATGTAAGTGTCTATATTAGCTATAATAGCCTACTATCAAAATGACTTTAAAAGCCTTATATAAGTGTTATAATGAAGGCAACACATGACATAAGTGTCTATATTAGCTATAATAGCTTACTATTAAAATGACTTTAAAAGTCTTATATAAGTGTTATAATGAAGGCAACACATGATGTAAGTGTCTATATTAGCTATAATAGCCTACTATCAAAATGACTTTAAAAGCTTTATATAAGTGTTATAATGAAGGCAACACATGATGTAAGTGTCTATATTAGCTATAATAGCCTACTATCAAAATGACTTTAAAAGTCTTATATAAGTGTTATAATGAAGGCAACACATGATGTAAGTGTCTATATTAGCTATGATAGCCTACTATCAAAATGACTTTAAAAGCCTTATATAAGTGTTATAATGAAGGCAACACATGACATAAGTGTCTATATTAGCTATAATAGCTTACTATTAAAATGACTTTAAAAGTCTTATATAAGTGTTATAATGAAGGCAACACATGATGTAAGTGTCTATATTAGCTATTTTAGCCTACTATCAAAATGACATTATATAAGTGTTATAATGAAGGCAACACATGATGTAAGTGTCTATATTAGCTATTTTAGCCTACTATCAAAATGACTTTAAAAGTCTTATATAAGTGTTATAATGAAGGCAACACATGATGTGTCTATATTTGCTATATTAGCCTACTATCAAAATTACTTTAAAAGTCTTATATAAGTGTTATAATGAAGGCAACACATGATGTAAGTGTCTATATTAGCTATTTTAGCCTACTATCAAAATGACTTTAAAAGCCTTATATAAGTGTTATAATGAAGGCAACACATGACGTAAGTGTCTATATTTGCTATAATAGCCTACTATCAAAATGACTTTAAAAGTCTTATATAAGTGTTATAATGAAGGCAACACATGATGTAAGTGTCTATATTAGCTATAATAGCCTACTATCAAAATGACTTTAAAAGTCTTATATAAGTGTTATAATGAAGGCAACACATGATGTAAGTGTCTATATTAGCTGTAATAGCCTACTATCAAAATGACTTTAAAAGTCTTATATAAGTGTTATAATGAAGGCAACACATGATGTAAGTGTCTATATTAGCTACAATAGCCTACTATCAAAATGACTTTAAAAGTCTTATATATGTGTTATAATGAAGGCAACACATGATGTAAGTGTCTATATTAGCTATTTTAGCCTACTATCAAAATGACATTATATAAGTGTTATAATGAAGGCAACACATGATGTAAGTGTTTATATTAGCTATTTTAGCCTACTATCAAAATGACATCATATAAGTGTTATAATGAAGGCAACACATGATGTAAGTGTCTATGTTAGCTATTTTAGCCTACTATCAAAATGACTTTAAAAGCCTTATATAAGTGTTATAATGAAGGCAACACATGACGTGAGTGTCTATATTTGCTATAATAGCCTACTATCAAAATGACTTTAAAAGTCTTATATAAGTGTTATAATGAAGGCAACACATGATGTAAGTGTCTATATTAGCTATTTTAGCCTACTATCAAAATGACTTTAAAAGTCTTATATAAGTGTTATAATGAAGGCAACACATGATGTAAGTGTCTATATTAGCTATTTTAGCCTACTATCAAAATGACTTTAAAAGTCTTATATAAGTGTTATAATGAAGGCAACACATGATGTAAGTGTCTATATTAGCTATTTTAGCCTACTATCAAAATTACTTTAAAAGCCTTATATAAGTGTTATAATGAAGGCAACACATGACATGAGTGTCTATATTTGCTATAATAGCCTACTATCAAAATGACTTTAAAAGTCTTATATAAGTGTTATAATGAAGGCAACACATGATGTAAGTGTCTATATTAGCTATAATAGCCTACTATCAAAATGACTTTAAAAGCCTTATATAAGTGTTATAATGAAGGCAACACATGATGTGTCTATATTAGCTATAATAGCCTACTATCAAAATGACTTTAAAAGTCTTATATAAGTGTTATAATGAAGGCAACACATGACGTGAGTGTCTATATTAGCTATTTTAGCCTACTATCAAAATGACTTTAAAAGCCTTATATAAGTGTTATAATGAAGGCAACACATGACGTGAGTGTCTATATTAGCTATTTTAGCCTACTATCAAAATGACTTTAAAAGCTTTATATAAGTGTTATAATGAAGGCAACACAAGACGTGAGTGTCTATATTTGCTATTTTAGCCTACTATCAAAATGACTTTAAAAGCCTTATATAAGTGTTATAATGAAGGCAACACATGACATAAGTGTCTATATTAGCTATAATAGCTTACTATTAAAATGACTTTAAAAGTCTTATATAAGTGTTATAATGAAGGCAACACATGATGTAAGTGTCTATATTAGCTATTTTAGCCTACTATCAAAATGACTTTAAAAGCCTTATATAAGTGTTATAATGAAGGCAACACAAGACGTGAGTGTCTATATTTGCTATAATAGCCTACTATCAAAATGACTTTAAAAGTCTTATATAAGTGTTATAATGAAGGCAACACATGATGTAAGTGTCTATATTAGCTATTTTAGCCTACTATCAAAATGACTTTAAAAGTCTTATATAAGTGTTATAATGAAGGCAACACATGATGTAAGTGTCTATATTAGCTATTTTAGCCTACTATCAAAATTACTTTAAAAGCCTTATATAAGTGTTATAATGAAGGCAACACATGACATGAGTGTCTATATTTGCTATAATAGCCTACTATCAAAATGACTTTAAAAGCCTTATATAAGTGTTATAATGAAGGCAACACATGACATAAGTGTCTATATTAGCTATAATAGCTTACTATTAAAATGACTTTAAAAGTCTTATATAAGTGTTATAATGAAGGCAACACATGATGTAAGTGTCTATATTAGCTATTTTAGCCTACTATCAAAATGACTTTAAAAGCCTTATATAAGTGTTATAATGAAGGCAACACATGACGTGAGTGTCTATATTTGCTATAATAGCCTACTATCAAAATGACTTTAAAAGTCTTATATAAGTGTTATAATGAAGGCAACACATGATGTAAGTGTCTATATTAGCTATTTTAGCCTACTATCAAAATGACTTTAAAAGTCTTATATAAGTGTTATAATGAAGGCAACACATGATGTAAGTGTCTATATTAGCTATTTTAGCCTACTATCAAAATGACATTATATAAGTGTTATAATGAAGGCAACACATGATGTAAGTGTCTATATTAGCTATGATAGCCTACTATCAAAATGACTTTAAAAGCCTTATATAAGTGTTATAATGAAGGCAACACATGATGTAAGTGTCTATATTAGCTATTTTAGCCTACTATCAAAATGACTTTAAAAGCCTTATATAAGTGTTATAATGAAGGCAACACATGACGTGAGTGTCTATATTTGCTATAATAGCCTACTATCAAAATGACTTTAAAAGTCTTATATAAGTGTTATAATGAAGGCAACACATGATGTAAGTGTCTATATTAGCTATTTTAGCCTACTATCAAAATGACTTTAAAAGTCTTATATAAGTGTTATAATGAAGAAAACACATGATGTAAGTGTCTATATTAGCTATAATAGCCTACTATCAAAATGACTTTAAAAGTCTTGTATAAGTGTTATAATGAAGGCAACACATGATGTAAGTGTCTATATTAGCTATTTTAGCCTACTATCAAAATGACTTTAAAAGTCTTATATAAGTGTTATAATGAAGGCAACACATGATGTAAGTGTCTATATTAGCTATTTTAGCCTACTATCAAAATGACTTTAAAAGTCTTATATAAGTGTTATAATGAAGGCAACACATGATGTAAGTGTCTATATTAGCTATTTTAGCCTACTATCAAAATGACTTTAAAAGTCTTATATAAGTGTTATAATGAAGGCAACACATGACATGAGTGTCTATATTTGCTATAATAGCCTACTATCAAAATGACTTTAAAAGTCTTATATAAGTGTTATAATGAAGGCAACACATGACATGAGTGTCTATATTTGCTATAATAGCCTACTATCAAAATGACTTTAAAAGTCTTATATAAGTGTTATAATGAAGGCAACACATGATGTAAGTGTCTATATTAGCTATTTTAGCCTACTATCAAAATGACTTTAAAAGCCTTATATAAGTGTTATAATGAAGGCAACACATGACATGAGTGTCTATATTTGCTATAATAGCCTACTATCAAAATGACTTTAAAAGTCTTATATAAGTGTTATAATGAAGGCAACACATGACATGTCTATATTTGCTATAATAGCCTACTATCAAAATGACTTTAAAAGTCTTATATAAGTGTTATAATGAAGGCAACACATGACATGTCTATATTTGCTATAATAGCCTACTATCAAAATGACTTTAAAAGTCTTATATAAGTGTTATAATGAAGGCAACACATGACATGTCTATATTTGCTATAATAGCCTACTATCAAAATGACTTTAAAAGTCTTATATAAGTGTTATAATGAAGGCAACACATGACATGAGTGTCTATATTAGCTATCATAGCCTACTATCAAAATGACTTTAAAAGTCTTATATAAGTGTTATAATGAAGGCAACACATGACATGTCTATATTTGCTATAATAGCCTACTATCAAAATGACTTTAAAAGTCTTATATAAGTGTTATAATGAAGGCAACACATGACATGTCTATATTTGCTATAATAGCCTACTATCAAAATGACTTTAAAAGTCTTATATAAGTGTTATAATGAAGGCAACACATGACATGAGTGTCTATATTAGCTATAATAGCCTACTATCAAAATGACTTTAAAAGTCTTATATAAGTGTTATAATGAAGGCAACACATGACATGAGTGTCTATATTAGCTATAATAGCCTACTATCAAAATGACTTTAAAAGTCTTATATAAGTGTTATAATGAAGGCAACACATGATGTAAGTGTCTATATTAGCTATAATAGCCTACTATCAAAATGACTTTAAAAGTCTTATATAAGTGTTATAATGAAGGCAACACATGATGTAAGTGTCTATATTAGCTATAATAGCCTACTATCAAAATGACTTTAAAAGTCTTATATAAGTGTTATAATGAAGGCAACACATGATGTAAGTGTCTATATTAGCTATTTTAGCCTACTATCAAAATGACTTTAAAAGTCTTATATAAGTGTTATAATGAAGGCAACACATGATGTAAGTGTCTATATTAGCTACAATAGCCTACTATCAAAATGACTTTAAAAGTCTTATATAAGTGTTATAATGAAGGCAACACATGATGTAAGTGTCTATATTAGCTATTTTAGCCTACTATCAAAATGACTTTAAAAGTCTTATATAAGTGTTATAATGAAGGCAACACATGATGTAAGTGTCTATATTAGCTATAATAGCCTACTATCAAAATGACTTTAAAAGTCTTATATAAGTGTTATAATGAAGGCAACACATGATGTAAGTGTCTATATTAGCTACAATAGCCTACTATCAAAATGACTTTAAAAGCCTTATATAAGTGTTATAATGAAGGCAACACATGATGTAAGTGTCTATATTAGCTATAATAGCCTACTATCAAAATGACTTTAAAAGTCTTATATAAGTGTTATAATGAAGGCAACACATGATGTAAGTGTCTATATTAGCTATTTTAGCCTACTATCAAAATGACTTTAAAAGTCTTATATAAGTGTTATAATGAAGGCAACACATGATGTAAGTGTCTATATTAGCTATAATAGCCTACTATCAAAATGACTTTAAAAGTCTTATTTAAGTGTTATAATGAAGGCAACACATGATGTAAGTGTCTATATTAGCTACAATAGCCTACTATCAAAATGACTTTAAAAGTCTTATATAAGTGTTATAATGAAGGCAACACATGATGTAAGTGTCTATATTAGCTATAATAGCCTACTATCAAAATGACTTTAAAAGTCTTATATAAGTGTTATAATGAAGGCAACACATGATGTAAGTGTCTATATTAGCTACAATAGCCTACTATCAAAATGACTTTAAAAGTCTTATATAAGTGTTATAATGAAGGCAACACATGATGTAAGTGTCTATATTAGCTACAATAGCCTACTATCAAAATGACTTTAAAAGTCTTATATAAGTGTTATAATGAAGGCAACACATGATGTAAGTGTCTATATTAGCTATTTTAGCCTACTATCAAAATGACTTTAAAAGTCTTATATAAGTGTTATAATGAAGGCAACACATGATGTAAGTGTCTATATTAGCTATAATAGCCTACTATCAAAATGACTTTAAAAGTCTTATATAAGTGTTATAATGAAGGCAACACATGATGTAAGTGTCTATATTAGCTATAATAGCCTACTATCAAAATGACTGTGTCGCAGGCTGAAGCAAATCTTAGTTGACAGTAATGTTGACATGTAATATTTATTCTACATATTTTTACAACATTAGAAACCATTAGTACAACAGAGGCTACTCAGAAGCTGAGATAACTCCCGGAAATGACTGGACTTTAATGACAAAAGTATAGATGTGTGTGTCCAAGTTAAAAGGAAGCGGCAGGCTGTCTCACTGTAACAAAATACTGACCCCTGCTGGCCGCAGGCTGCTATTGCAAGACTTGAACTGTACCTTGCATCATTTTAAACCACATTCTACAATGTGATGGTCCTAAATGAAGCATTTTCATGCATAAAATGTCATAAACTATTAAAACTACTGTAGTATTGGTGATTAGAGCAGACCATGTCTGAGCAGGCGACTCGGGATCATAGCCACTAATTGGCTCGCCCTCAGCCAGCATTACAATATATAGTCCTTAATCACAAATGTCTCAAAGGGCTGCACAAGCCACAACGACATCCTCGGCTCAGATCCCACATCAGGGAAAGGAAAAACTCAACCCACGGTGCAATGGATGTCAAGTGGATCTAACATAATAGTGTGAGAGTCCAGTCCATAGTGGATCTAACATAATAGTGTGAGAGTCCAGTCCATAGTGGATCTAACATAATAGTGTGAGAGTCCAGTCCATAGTGGATCTAACATAATAGTGTGAGAGTCCATTCCATAGTGGATCTAACATAATAGTGTGAGAGTCCAGTCCATAGTGGATCTAACATAATAGTGTGAGAGTCCAGTCCATAGTGGATCTAACATAATAGTGTGAGAGTCCAGTCCATAGTGGATCTAACATAATAGTGTGAGAGTCGAGTCCATAGTGGATCTAACATAATAGTGTGAGAGTCCAGTCCATAGTGGATCTAACATAATAGTGAGAGTCCAGTCCATAGTGGATCTAACATAATAGTGTGAGAGTCCAGTCCATAGTGGATCTAACATAATAGTGTGAGAGTCCAGTCCATAGTGGATCTAACATAATAGTGTGAGAGTCCAGTCCATAGTGGATCTAACATAATAGTGTGAGAGTCGAGTCCATAGTGGATCTAACATAATAGTGTGAGAGTCCAGTCCATAGTGGATCTAACATAATAGTGAGAGTCCAGTCCATAGTGGATCTAACATAATAGTGTGAGAGTCCAGTCCATAGTGGATCTAACATAATAGTGTGAGAGTCCAGTCCATAGTGGATCTAACATAATAGTGTGAGAGTCCAGTCCATACTGGATCTAACATAATAGTGTGAGAGTCCAGTCCATAGTGGATCTAACATAATAGTGTGAGAGTCCAGTCCATAGTGGATCTAACTTAATAGTGTGAGAGTCCAGTCCATAGTGGATCTAACATAATAGTGTGAGAGTCCAGTCCATAGTGGATCTAACATAATAGTGAGAGTCCAGTCCATAGTGGATCAAATATAATAGAGTCCAGTCCATAGTGGATCTAACATAATAGTGTGAGAGTCCAGTCCATAGTGGATCAAATATAATAGAGTCCAGTCCATAGTGGATCTAACATAATTGTGTGAGAGTCCAGTCCATAGTGGATCTAACATAATAGTGTGAGAGTCCAGTCCATAGTGGATCTAACATAATAGTGAAAGTCCAGTCCATAGTGGATCAAATATAATAGTGTGAGTCCAGTCCATAGTGGATCAAATATAATAGTGTGAGTCCAGTCCATAGTGGGCCAGCAGGAGATCGTCTTGGGTGGAGAAAAGTCCACAGCACAGAGACGTCCCCAACTGATGAACAGATGAGTGGTCCACCCTTTATTATCATTAAGTGTATATTTTTTTGGTTGTCAAATGTTAAGGTGGTATTATTAAATAAGTAACTGTTTGGGCCCTGCAATGAGGTGGCAACTTGTCCAGGGTGCACCCCGCCTTCTGTCTGATTGTAGCTGAGATAGGCACCAGTGGCATCTGCGACCCAAATGGAATAAGCGGTAGAAAATGGATGGATAATTGTTAGGCTGTCAAATGTTAAGGTGGTATTATTAAATAGGTGTATAATTGTATTGTTGTCAAATGTGGTGGTATTAATTAATGAGTTTATAATTGTTTTTTGTCAAATATTAAGGTGGTATTATTAAATAAGTATATAATTGTTTGCTTGTCAAATGTTAAGATGTCCCCCTCCAGACCTGCAGGGGGCAGAGATGCACAACATCCACATCACAATTCACCTAACAGAGACAGCCATGTTGCCCACAGACCAGTATGTGGTCTTGGAGAGGAAAGAAGGGAAACTCTGTTAGTAAGAAGGAAAAGCCTGTTAGTAAGAAGGAAAAGCCTGTTAGTAAGAAGGAAAAGCCTGTTAGTAAGAAGGAAAAGTCTGTTAGTTAGAAGGAAAAGCATGTTTGTAAGAAGGAAAAGTATGTTAGTTAGAAGGAAAAGCATGTTAGTAAGAAGGGAAAGCCTGTTAATAAGAAGGAAAAGCCTGTTAGTAAGAAGGAAAAGCCAGTTAGTAAGAAGGAAAAGCCTGTTAGTAAGAAGGAAAAGCCTGTTAGTAAGAAGGAAAAGTCTGTTAGTAAGAAGGAAAAGCCTGTTAGTAAGAAGGAAAAGCCTGTTAGTAAGAAGGAAAAGCCTGTTAGTAAGAAGGAAAAGTCTGTTAGTAAGAAGGAAAAGTCTGTCAGTAAGAAGGACAAGTCTGTCAGTAAGAAGGAAAAGTCTGTCAGTAGGAAGGAAAAGTCTGTTAGTAAGAAGGAAAAGTCTGTTAGTTAGAAGGAAAAGCATGTTAGTAAGAAGGAAAAGTCTGTTAGTTAGAAGGAAAAGTCTGTTAGTAAGAAGGAAAAGTCTGTTAGAAGGAAAAGTCTGTTAGTAAGAAGGAAAAGCCTGTTAGTAAGAAGGAAAAGCCTGTTAGTAAGAAGGAAAAGCCTGTTAGTAAGAAGGAAAAGCCTGTTAGTAAGAAGGAAAAGCCTGTTAGTAAGAAGGAAAAGTCTGTTAGTTAGAAGGAAAAGCATGTTTGTAAGAAGGAAAAGTCTGTTAGTTAGAAGGAAAAGCATGTTAGTAAGAAGGGAAAGCCTGTTAGTAAGAAGGAAAAGCCTGTTAGTAAGAAGGAAAAGCCTGTTAGTAAGAAGGAAAAGCCTGTTAGTAAGAAGGAAAAGTCTGTTAGTAAGAAGGAAAAGCCTGTTAGTAAGAAGGAAAAGCCTGTTAGTAAGAAGGAAAAGCCTGTTAGTAAGAAGGAAAAGTCTGTTAGTAAGAAGGAAAAGTCTGTTAGTAAGAAGGACAAGTCTGTCAGTAAGAAGGAAAAGTCTGTCAGTAAGAAGGAAAAGTCTGTTAGTAAGAAGGAAAAGTCTGTTAGTTAGAAGGAAAAGCATGTTAGTAAGAAGGAAAAGTCTGTTAGAAGGAAAAGTCTGTTAGTAAGAAGGAAAAGCATGTTAGTAAGAAGGAAAAGCCTGTTAGTTAGAAGGAAAAGTCTGTTAGTAAGAAGGAAAAGCCTGTTAGTTAGAAGGAATAGTCTGTTAGTAAGAAGGAAAAGTCTGTTAGTTAGAAAGAAAAGCATGTTAGTGAGAAGGAAAAGTCTGTTAGAAGGAAAAGCATGTTAGTAAGAAGGAAACTTCTTTTAGTTAGAAGGAAAGTCTGTTAGAAGGAAAAGCATGTTAGTAAGAAGGAAAAGTATGTTAGAAGGAAAAGTCTGTTAGAAGGAAAAGTCTGTTAGTTAGAAGGAAAAGTCTGTTAGTAAGAAGGAAAAGCCTGTTAGTAAGAAGGAAAAGCATGTTAGTAAGAAGGAAAAGCCTTTTAATTAGAAGGAAAAGTCTGTTAGAAGGAAAAGCATGTTCGTAAGAAAGAAAAGTATGTTAGTTAGAAGGAAAAGTCTGTTAGAAGGAAAAGTCTTAGTTAGAAGGAAAAGTCTGTTAGTTAGAAGGAAAAGCATGTTAGTAAGAAGGAAAAGTATGTTAGTAAGAAGGAAAAGTATGTTAGAAGGAAAAGTCTGTTAGTTAGAAGGAAAAGCATGTTAGTAAGAAGGAAAAGTTTGTTAAAAGGAAAAGTATGTTTGTAAGAAGGAAAAGCATGTCAGTAAGAAGGAAACGTCTGTTAGTAAGAAGGAAAAGTCTGTTAGAAGGAAAAGTCTGTTAGTAAGAAGGAAAAGTCTGTTAGAAGGAAAAGTCTGTTAGTTAGAAGGAAAAGTCTGTTAGTAAGAAGGAAAAGTCTGTTAGTAAGAAGGAAAAGTCTGTTAGTAAGAAGGAAAAGTCTGTCAGTAAGAAGGAAAAGTCTGTTAGTAAGAAGGAAAAGTCTGTTAGTAAGAAGGAAAAGTCTGTTAGAAGGAAAAGTCTGTTAGTAAGAAGGAAAAGCATGTTAGTAAGAAGGAAAAGCCTGTTAGTTAGAAGGAAAAGTCTGTTAGTAAGAAGGAAAAGCCTGTTAGTAAGAAGGAAAAGTCTGTTAGTTAGAAGGAAAAGTCTGTTAGTAAGAAGGAAAAGCCTGTTAGTTAGAAGGAATAGTCTGTTAGTAAGAAGGAAAAGTCTGTTAGTTAGAAAGAAAAGCATGTTAGTGAGAAGGAAAAGTCTGTTAGAAGGAAAAGCATGTTAGTAAGAAGGAAACTTCTTTTAGTTAGAAGGAAAGTCTGTTAGAAGGAAAAGCATGTTAGTAAGAAGGAAAAGTATGTTAGAAGGAAAAGTCTGTTAGAAGGAAAAGTCTGTTAGTTAGAAGGAAAAGTCTGTTAGTAAGAAGGAAAAGCCTGTTAGTAAGAAGGAAAAGCATGTTAGTAAGAAGGAAAAGCCTTTTAATTAGAAGGAAAAGTCTGTTAGAAGGAAAAGCATGTTCGTAAGAAAGAAAAGTATGTTAGTTAGAAGGAAAAGTCTGTTAGAAGGAAAAGTCTTAGTTAGAAGGAAAAGTCTGTTAGTTAGAAGGAAAAGCATGTTAGTAAGAAGGAAAAGTATGTTAGTAAGAAGGAAAAGTATGTTAGAAGGAAAAGTCTGTTAGTTAGAAGGAAAAGCATGTTAGTAAGAAGGAAAAGTATGTTAAAAGGAAAAGTATGTTTGTAAGAAGGAAAAGCATGTTAGTAAGAAGGAAACGTCTGTTAGTAAGAAGGAAAAGTCTGTTAGAAGGAAAAGTCTGTTAGTAAGAAGGAAAAGTCTGTTAGAAGGAAAAGTCTGTTAGTTAGAAGGAAAAGTCTGTTAGTAAGAAGGAAAAGTCTGTTAGTAAGAAGGAAAAGTCTGTTAGTAAGAAGGAAAAGTCTGTTAGAAGGAAAAGTATGTTAGTTAGAAGGAAAAGTCTGTTAGAAGGAAAAGTCTGTTAGTTAGAAGGAAAAGCATGTTGGTAAGAAGGAAAAGTCTGTTAGAAGGAAAAGTCTGTTAGAAGGAAAAGCCTGTTAGTAAGAAGGAAAAGTATGTTGGTAAGAAGGAAAAGTCTGTTAGAAGGAAAACTCTGTTAGTAAGAAGGAAAATTTTGTTAGAAGGAAAAGTCTGTTAGTAAGAAGGAAAAGTCTGTTAGTAAGAAGGAAAAGTCTGTTAGTAAGAAGGAAAAGTCTGTTAGTAAGAAGGAAAAGTCTGTTAGAAGGAAAAGTATGTTAGTTAGAAGGAAAAGTCTGTTAGAAGGAAAAGTCTGTTAGTTAGAAGGAAAAGCATGTTAGTAAGAAGGAAAAGTCTGTTAGAAGGAAAAGTCTGTTAGAAGGAAAAGCCTGTTAGTAAGAAGGAAAAGTATGTTGGTAAGAAGGAAAAGTCTGTTAGAAGGAAAACTCTGTTAGTAAGAAGGAAAAGTCTGTTAGAAGGAAAAGTATGTTAGTTAGAAGGAAAAGTCTGTTAGAAGGAAAAGTCTGTTAGTTAGAAGGAAAAGCATGTTAGTAAGAAGGAAAAGTCTGTTAGAAGGAAAAGTCTGTTAGAAGGAAAAGTCTGTTAGAAGGAAAACTCTGTTAGTAAGAAGGAAAAGTCTGTTAGAAGGAAAAGTATGTTAGTTAGAAGGAAAAGTCTGTTAGAAGGAAAAGTCTGTTAGCTAGAAGGAAAAGCATGTTAGTAAGAAGGAAAAGTCTGTTAGAAGGAAAACTCTGTTAGTAAGAAGGAAAAGTCTGTTAGAAGGAAAAGTCTGTTAGTTAGAAGGAAAAGCATGTTAGTAAGAAGGAAAAGTCTGTTAGAAGGAAAAGTCTGTTAGAAGGAAAAGTCTGTTAGAAGGAAAAGCCTGTTAGTAAGAAGGAAAAGTATGTTGGTAAGAAGGAAAAGTATGTTGGTAAGAAGGAAAAGTCTGTTAGAAGGAAAACTCTGTTGGTAAGAAGGAAAAGTCTGTTAGAAGGAAAACTCTGTTAGTAAGAAGGAAAAGTCTGTTAGAAGGAAAAGTATGTTAGTTAGAAGGAAAAGTCTGTTAGAAGGAAAAGTCTGTTAGCTAGAAGGAAAAGCATGTTAGTAAGAAGGAAAAGTCTGTTAGAAGGAAAAGTCTGTTAGAAGGAAAAGTCTGTTAGAAGGAAAAGCCTGTTAGTAAGAAGGAAAAGTATGTTGGTAAGAAGGAAAAGTATGTTGGTAAGAAGGAAAAGTATGTTAGTAAGAAGGAAAAGTCTGTTAGAAGGAAAACTCTGTTAGTAAGAAGGAAAAGTATGTTAGAAGGAAAAGTCTGTTAGTAAGAAGGAAAAGTCTGTTAGTAAGAAGGAAAAGTCTGTTAGTAAGAAGGAAAAGTCTGTTAGTAAGAAGGAAAAGTCTGTTAGTAAGAAGGAAAAGTCTGTTAGTAAGAAGGAAAAGTCTGTTAGTAAGAAGGAAAAGTCTGTTAGAAGGAAAATTATGTTAGTTAGAAGGAAAAGTCTGTTAGAAGGAAAAGTCTTAGTTAGAAGGAAAAGCATGTTAGTAAGAAGGAAAAGTCTGTTAGAAGGAAAAGTCTGTTAGAAGGAAAAGTCTGTTAGAAGGAAAAGCCTGTTAGTAAGAAGGAAAAGTATGTTGGTAAGAAGGAAAAGTCTGTTAGAAGGAAAACTCTGTTGGTAAGAAGGAAAAGTCTGTTAGAAGGAAAACTCTGTTAGTAAGAAGGAAAAGTCTGTTAGAAGGAAAAGTATGTTAGTTAGAAGGAAAAGTCTGTTAGAAGGAAAAGTCTGTTAGCTAGAAGGAAAAGCATGTTAGTAAGAAGGAAAAGTCTGTTAGAAGGAAAAGTCTGTTAGAAGGAAAAGTCTGTTAGAAGGAAAAGTCTGTTAGAAGGAAAAGCCTGTTAGTAAGAAGGAAAAGTATGTTGGTAAGAAGGAAAAGTATGTTGGTAAGAAGGAAAAGTATGTTAGTAAGAAGGAAAAGTCTGTTAGAAGGAAAACTCTGTTAGTAAGAAGGAAAAGTATGTTAGAAGGAAAAGTCTGTTAGTAAGAAGGAAAAGTCTGTTAGTAAGAAGGAAAAGTCTGTTAGTAAGAAGGAAAAGTCTGTTAGTAAGAAGGAAAAGTCTGTTAGTAAGAAGGAAAAGTCTGTTAGAAGGAAAATTATGTTAGTTAGAAGGAAAAGTCTGTTAGAAGGAAAAGTCTTAGTTAGAAGGAAAAGCATGTTAGTAAGAAGGAAAAGTCTGTTAGAAGGAAAAGTCTGTTAGAAGGAAAAGCCTGTTAGTAAGAAGGAAAAGTATGTTAGAAGGAAAAGTCTGTTAGTAAGAAGGAAAAGTCTGTTAGTAAGAAGGAAAAGTCTGTTAGTAAGAAGGAAAAGTCTGTTAGTAAGAAGGAAAAGTCTGTTAGTAAGAAGGAAAAGTCTGTTAGTAAGAAGGAAAAGTCTGTTAGTAAGAAGGAAAAGTCTGTTAGTAAGAAGGAAAAGCATGTTAGTAAGAAGGAAAAGTCTGTTAGAAGGAAAAGCCTGTTAGTAAGAAGGAAAAGTATGTTAGAAGGAAAAGTCTGTTAGTAAGAAGGAAAAGTCTGTTAGTAAGAAGGAAAAGTCTGTTAGTAAGAAGGAAAAGTCTGTTAGTAAGAAGGAAAAGTCTGTTAGTAAGAAGGAAAAGTCTGTTAGTAAGAAGGACAAGCCTGTTGGTGAGAGAAACAAAAGCTTGAAGAAAACAAGCCTCTAGAAGAAGCAAGAAGCCAAAGAGAGTCCTGAGTTCCTGGTCACTCTGCAGGTAGGACATAAACCTGCTCTAAATGTGTTGCAAATGTTTGCTTTCAGCTTCTTTGTGTTGATCTCAACTTTCAGGGGCTTTATCAATTAGGAACATTAACAAAGTCAAAGTGGATGCTTATATTTGGCTAATGCTTATGTTTAAATAGTCTAAGGTTATCAAGCTAATTATCCTAGAATTAATCCTTCAATAAACTGGAAGGAAAGATAGGATTTAAGTTAGTTTTGTGTTCTAAGGACAAAAGTCCTTTTCAAGTTGTAGCAAAGAACCTGGGAAATTAAACCAACTTGACAGTGGTATTATTAAATAAGTGTATGATTGTTTTGTTGTCAAATGTTAAGGTGGTATTATTAAATAAGTGTATGATTGTTTTGTTGTCAAATGTTAAGGTGGTATTATTAAATAAGTGTATGATTGTTTTGTTGTCAAATGTTAAGGTGGTAATAATAAATAAGTGTATTGTTGTTTAGTTGTCCAATGTTTAGGTGGTGATATTAAATACCGGTAGGTGTATTATTGTTTTGTTGTCAAATGCTAAGGTGGTATTATTAAATAAGCGTATAATTTATTGGTTGTCAAACGTTAAGGTGGTATTATAAAATAGGTAAATATTTGTTTGGTTGTCGAATGTTAAGGTGGTATTATTAAATTATGATATAATTGGTTTGTTCTTAAATGTTAAGGTGGTATTATTAAATAGGTGTATAATTGTTTGGTTGTCAAATGTTAACATTTGACAACCAAACAATCATACTTATTTAATAATACAACACTTACCTTAAGTGTAGTATTATTAAATAAGTATGAATGTTAAGGTGGTATTATTAAAAAAGTGCATAATTTTTTTGGTCATCAAATGTTAAGGTGTTATTATTAAATACACGTGCATTTGTGTTTCCAAATGTGATGTTGGTTCTGTTAAATAGGGATATAATGTTTTGTTGTCATATTTGAAGGTGTTATTAAATGAGTGTATTATTGTTAAGTTGTCAAATGTTGGTGGTTATATTGTTTGGTTGCTAAATGTTAAGGTGGTATTATTAAATAAGCGTAAAATTGTGTTGTTGGCAAATGTTATGTTGGTATTATTAAATAGATGTAAAATTGTTTGGTTGTCTAATGTTAAGGTGTTATTATTAAATAGCTGTATAATTGTCTGGTCATCAAATGTTAAGGTTGTATTATTAAATACATCTATAATTGTGTTGTCAAATGTTATGTTGGTGTTATTGAATAGGTGTATCATTACTTTGTTGTCAAATATAAAGTTGGTATTATTGATTAAGAGTTTAATTGTTTTGTTGTCAAATGTTAAGTTGGTATTATTAAATAAGTGTTAATTGTTTTGCTGTCAAATGTTAAGGTGGTATTATTATATAGGTGTATAATTGTTTTGATGTCAAATGTTAAGGTGGTATTAAGTATTATAGTTTGGTTGTCCAATGTCTAGTTGGTATTATTAAATACGTATGATTGGTTGTCACATGTTAAGGTGGTATTATTAAATAAGTGTATAATTGTTTTGTTGTCAAATGTTATGGTGGTATTATTAAATAAGTGTATATTGTGTTGTTGTCAAATTTTAAGGTGGTATTTTTAAATAGTTGTATAATTGTTTTGTTGTCAAATGTTAAGGTATTATTAAGTAGGTGTATAATTGTTACATTGTCAAATGTTAAAGTAGTATTATTAAATAAGTGTATAATTGTTTTGTTTTCACATGTTAAGGTAGTATTATTAAATAAGTGTATAATTGTTTTGTAGTCACATGTTAAGGTGGTATTATTAAATAAGTGTATAATTGTTTTGTTGTCAAATGTTAAGGTAGTATTATTAAATAAGTGTATAAAGGTTTTGTTGTCAAATGTTAAGGTGGTATTAATTATTATAGTTTGGTTGTCCAATGTCTAGTTGGTATTATTAAATACGTATGATTGGTTGTCAATTGTAAAGGTTGTATTATTAAATAACTGTATAATTGTGTTGTCAAATGTTAAGGTATTATTAAGTAGGTGTATAATTGTTAGATTGTCACAGGTTAAGGTGGTATTATTAAATAAGTGTATAATTATTTTGTTGTCAAATGTTAAGGTGTTATTATTAAATAGGTGTATTATTGTTTAGTTGTCCAATGTTTAGGTGGTAATATTAAATACCGGTAGGTGTATTATTGTTTTGTTGTCAAATGCTAAGGTGGTATTATTAAATAAGCGTATAATTTTTTGGTTGTCAAACGTTAAGGTGGTATTATAAAATAGGTAAATAATTGTTTGGTTGTCGAATGTTAAGGTGGTATTATTAAATTAGAATATAATTGTTTTGTCGTCAAATGTTAAGGTATTATTAAGTAGGTGTATAATTGTTTGGTTGTCAAATGTTAACATTTGACAACTAAACAATCATACTTACTTAATAATACCACACTTAACTTAAGTGTGGTATTATTAAATAAATATGATCGTTTAGTTGTCAAATGTTAATGTGTTATTATTAAATACACGTGCATTTGTGTTTCCAAATGTGATGTTGGTTCTATTAAATAGGTGTATAATTGTTTTGTTGTCAAATTTGAAGGTGTTATTAAATGAGTGTATTATTGTTTAGTTGTCAAATGTTAAGGTGGTATTATTAAATAAGGTTATAATTGTGTTGCCAAATGTTATGTTGGTGTTAATAAATAAGTGTTAATTGTTTTGCTGTCAAATGTTAAGGTGGTATTATTAAATAGGTGTATAATTGTTTTGATGTCAAATGTTAAGGTGGTATTAATTAAGTATTATAGTTTGGTTGTCCAATGTCTAGTTCGTATTATTAAATATGTATGATTGGTTGTCAATTGTAAAGGTTGTATTATTAAATAAGTGTATAATTGTTTTGTTGTCAAATGTTACGGTGGTATTATTAAATAAGTGTATATTGTGTTGTTGTCAAATTTTAAGGTGGTATTTTTAAATAGTTGTATAATTGTTTAGTTGTCCAATGTTTAGGTGGTAATATTAAATACCGGTAGGTGTATTATTGTTTGTTATCAAATGCTAAGGTGGTATTATCAAATAAGCGTATCATTTTTTTGGTTGTCAAATGTTAAGGCGGTATTATTAAATTAGAATATAATTGTTTTGTCGTCAAATGTTAAGGTATTATTAAGTAGGTGTATAATTGTTAGATTGTCAAATGTTAAAGTAGTATTATTAAATAAGTGTATAATTGTTTTGTTGTCACATGTTAAGGTGGTATTATTAATTAAGTGTATAATTGTTTTGTTGTCAAATGTTAAGGTGGTATTATTAATTAAGTGTATAATTGTTTTGTTGTCAAATGTTAAGGTGGTATTAATTAAGTATTATAGTTTGGTTGTCCAATGTCTAGTTGGTATTATTAAATACGTATGATTGGTTGTCAATTGTAAAGGTTGTATTATTATATAACTGTATAATTGTGTTGTTGTCAAATGTTAAGGTATTATTAAGTAGGTGTATAATTGTTAGATTGTCAAATGTTAAGGTGGTATTACTAAATAAGTGTATAATTTTTTTGTTGTCAAATGTTACGGTATTATTAAATAAGTGTATAATTGTTTGGTTGTCAAATGTTAAGGTGGTATTATTAAATAGGTGTATTATTGTTCAGTTGTCCAATGTTAAGGTGGTATTATTAAATAGGTGTATAATTGTTTGGTTGCTAAATGTTAAGGTGGTATTATTAAATAAGTGTATAATTATTTTGTTGTCAAATATTAAGGTGGTATTATTAAATAGGTGTATTATTGTTCAGTTGTCCAATGTTTAGGTGGTAATATTAAATACCGGTAGGTGTATAATTGTTTTGTTGTCGAACGTTACTGTAGTATTTTTAAATAGGGGTATAATATTTTGTTGTCGAATTTGAAGGTGTTATTAAATGAGTGTATTATTGGTTAGTTGTCAAATGTTAAGGTGGTATTATTAAATAAGTGTATAATTGTGTTGTTGGCAAATGTTATGTTGGTATTATTAAATTGATGTATAATTGTTTGGTTGTCAAATGTTAAGGTGGTATTATTAAATAAGTGTATAATTGTGTTGTCAAATGTTATGTTGGTGTTATTGAATAGGTGTATCATTGCTTTGTTGTCAAATATAAAGTTGGTATTATTGATTAAGAGTTTAATTGTTTTGTTGTCAAATGTTAAGTTGGTATTATTAAATAGCTGTATAATTGTTTTGATGTCACATGTTAAGGTGGTATTATTAAATAAGTGTATAATTGTTTTGTTGTCAAATGTTAAGTTGGTATTATTAAATAGCTGTATAATTGTTTTGATGTCACATGTTAAGGTGGTATTATTAAATAAGTGTATAATTGTTTTGATGTCAAATGTTAAGGTGGTATTAATGAAGTATTATAGTTTGGTTGTCCAATGTCTAGTTGGTATTATTAAATACGTATGATTGGTTGTCACATGTTAAGGTGGTATTATTAAATAAGTGTATAATTGTTTTGTTTTCAAATGTTATGGTGGTATTAATAAATAAGTGTATATTGTGTTGTTGTCAAATTTTAAGGTGGTATTTTTAAATAGTTGTATAATTGTTTTGTTGTCAAATGTTAAGGTATTATTAAGTAGGTGTATAATTGTTAGATTGTCAAATGTTAAAGTAGTATTATTAAATAAGTGTATAATTGTTTTGTTGTCAAATGTTAAGGTGGTATTAATTAAGTATTATTGTTTGGTTGTCCAATGTCTAGTTGGTATTATTAAATACGTATGATTGGTTGTCTATTGTAAAGGTTGTATTATTAAATAAGTGTATAATTGTTTTGTTGTCAAATGTTAAGGTATTATTAAGTAGGTGTATAATTGTGTTGTTGTCAAATGTTAAGGTGGTATTAAGTATTATTGTTTGGTTGTCCAATGTCTAGTTGGTATTATTAAATACGTATGATTGGTTGTCTATTGTAAAGGTTGTATTATTAAATAAGTGTATAATTGTTTTGTTGTCAAATGTTAAGGTATTATTAAGTAGGTGTATAATTGTGTTGTTGTCAAATGTTAAGGTGGTATTATTAAATAAGTGAATAATTATTTTGTTGTCAAATGTTAAGGTATTAGCCCTGCGGTAAGGTGGCGACTTGTCCAGGGTGTACCCCGCCTTCCGCCCGATTGTAGCTGAGATAGGCGCCAGCCCCCCCTCGACCCCGAAGCGGTGGAAAATGGATGGATGGATGTTAAGGTATTATTAAATAAGTGTATAATTGTTTTGTTCTTAAATGTTAAGGTGGTATTATCAAATAGTTGTATAATTGTTTAGTTGTCCAATGTTAACATTTGACAACCAAACAATCATATGTATTTAATAATACCACACTTAACTTAAGTGTGGTATTATTAAATAAGTGCATAATTGTGTTGTTGGCAAATGTTATGTTGGTATTATTAAATAGATGTACAATTGTTTTGTTGTCTATTAAGGTGTTATTATTAAATAGCTGTATAATTGTTTGGTCATCAAATGTTAAGTTTGTATTATTATATAAGTGTATAATTGTGTTGTCAAATGTTATGTTGGTGTTATTGAATAGGTGTATCATTGTTTTGTTGTCAAATATAAAGGTGGTATTATTGATTAAGAGTTTAATTGTTTTGTTGTCAAATGTTAAGGTGGTATTAATTAAGTATTATAGTTTGGTTGTCCAATGTCTAGTTGGTATTATTACATATGTATGATTGGTTGTCAATTGTAAAGGTTGTATTATTAAATAAGTTTATAATTGTTTTGTTGTCACATGTTAAGGTGGTATTATTAAATAAGTTTATAATTGTTTTGTTGTCACATGTTAAGGTGGTATTATTAAATAGGTGTATAATTGTTTTTTTGTCAAATTTTAAGGTGGTATTTTTAAATAGGTGTATTATTGTTTTGTTGTCAAATGTTAAGTTGGTATTATTAAATAAGTGTATAATTGTTTTGTTGTCAAATATTAAGGTATTATTAAGTAGGTGTATAATAGTTGGATCGTCAAATGTTAAGGTGGTATTATTAAATAAGTGCATAATTATTTTGTTGTCAAATGTTAAGGTATTATTAAATGAGCGTATTGTTTAGTTGTCAAATGTTAAGGTGGTATTAAATAAATGTATACTTGTTTGGTCATCAAATGTTGAGGTGGTATTAAATAAGCGTATAATGGTTTTGTTGTCAAATGTTATGGTGGTATTATTAAATAAGTGTTTAATTGTGTTGTCAAATTTTAAGGTGGTATTTTCAAATAGGTGTATAATTGTTTTTTTGTCAAATGTTAAGGTGGTATTATTATATAAGTGTATAATTATTGGTTGTCACATGTTAAGGTAGTATTATTAAATAAGTGTATAATTGTTTTGTTGTCAAATGTTAAGGTGGTATTAATTAAGTATTATTGTTTAGTTGTCCAATGTCTAGTTGGTATTATTAAATACGTATGATTGGTTGTCAATTGTAAAGGTTGTATTATTAAATAAGTGTATCATTGTGTTGTTGTCAAATGTTAAGGTATTATTAAGTAGGTGTATAATTGTTAGATCGTCAAATGTTAAGGTGGTATTATTAAATAAGTGAATAATTATTTTGTTGTCAAATGTTAAGGTATTAGCCCTGCGATGAGGTGGCGACTTGTCCAGGGTGTACCCCGCCTTCCGCCCGATTGTAGCTGAGATAGGCGGATGGATGTTAAGGTATTATTAAACAAGTGTATAATTGTTTGGTTGTCAAAGGTTAAGGTGGTATTATTAAATAAGTGTATAATTATTTTGTTGTCAAATATTAAGGTGGTATTATTAAATAGGTGTATTATTGTTTAGTTGTCCAATGTAAAGGTGGTAATATTAAATACCGGTAGGTGTATTATTGTTTTGTTGTCAAATCCTGAGGTGGTATTATTAAATAAGCGTATCATTTTTTGGTTGTCAAACGTTAAGGTGGTATTATAAAATAGGTAAATAATTGTTTGGTTGTCGAATGTTAAGGTGGTATTATTAAATAGGTGTATAATTGTTTGGTAGTCAAATGTTAACATTTGCCAACAACACAATTATACACTTATTTAATAATACCACACTTAACTTAAGTCTGGTATTATTAAATAAGTTTATAATTGTGTTGTTGGCAAATGTTATGTTGGTATTATTAAATAGATGTAAAATTGTTTTGTTGTCTGTTAAGGTGTTATTATTAAATAGCTGTATAATTGTTTGGTCATCAAATGTTAAGGTTGTATTATTAAAAAAGTGTATCATTGTGTTGTCAAATGTTATGTTGGTGTTATTGAATAGGTGTATCATTGTTTTGTTGTCAAATATAAAGGTGGTATTAAGTATTATTGTTTGGTTGTCCAATGTCTTGTTGGTATTATTAAATATGTATGATTGGTTGTCAATTGTAAAGGTTGTTTTATTAAATAAGTTTATAATTGTTTTGTTGTCACATTTTAAGGTGGTATTATTAAATAGGTGTATGATTGTGTTTTTGTCAAATTTTAAGGTGGTATTTTTAAATCGGTGTATTATTGTTTTGTTGTCAAATGTTAAGGTGGTATTATCAAGTAGGTGTATAATTGTTAGATCGTCAAATGTTAAGGTGGTATTATTAAATGAGCGTATTGTTTAGTTGTCAAATGTTAAGGTGGTATTACTAAATAAGTGCATAATTATTTTGTTGTCAAATGTGAAGGTATTATTAAATAAGTGTATAATTGTTTGGTCGTCAAATGTTGAGGTGGTATTATTAAATAAGTGTATACTTGTTTGGTCATCAAATGTTGAGGTGGTAATATTAAATAAGCGTATAATGGTTTTGTTGTCAAATGTTGAGGTGGTATTATTAAATAAGTGTATACTTGTTTGGTCATCAAATGTTGAGGTGGTAATATTAAATAAGCGTATAATGGTTTTGTTGTCAAATGTTATGGTGGTATTATTAAATAAGTGTTTAATTGTGTTGTCAAATTTTAAGGTGGTAGTAATAAATAGGTGTATAATTATTTTGTTGTAAATCGTTAAGGTGGAATTATTAAATAAGTGTATAATTATTTTGATCATCAAATGTTAAGGTAGTATTATATACAAGTGTGCAGAAAGAATACTTGTATTTGTCTACAAATTATTCTCTAAGTCTAAGAAAAACTACATTTGCATTCCTCACTTTTAAATGACACTTAATACTAAAATGACATTAATTATTTACAATAATTACTGTTAATTAAATGCCTCAGAAAACCAGTATCAACAATATCCCAAATTACTTTTCTTGTGTCTGGATAACAGACAAATATTTAAAATGCTTTTGTTTGTACAGAAAAGATGTCAGTCATTGACTTCACGCCACCTTGATTCACAACATGTGCTTTATTACAACTTTAGAAAGATAATAATAGATAATAATAAATAGAGTGGTGACAGAAAAGTGTTTCCCAAATATTGGAAAGATTGGCCAACTGTTGACTTGTTTCAATATCAGTGTGAGGTAGTTTCCCATTATGGCCAGCAGAGGCCGCTCTAGTAAAATAAATACATGGAAGCTGAAGTTATTTTCTCATTTTCCCTGCAGAAATGAAGCTTTGCAAATCCTGCCTACAGCAGCAACCTGGACCAGGAACACGAGAAGGAAACCCAGCTCACGGTTCAGAGAAATTCTGGAATGTTTTTATGGGAGGTTTGTGTTAGTACGAGGCTCTCGTCAGACAGGGTCCGACATTTTTCACTTCTGATACTTTGCTTCTTTGAACTTTTCAAGGGTGATTGCACTGATATCAACGCCGAGCAGGATCGTTTAGTTCCTGTGATGGGCGGCCGAGATGTAGCTGATGGCTCTGTTGATGGTGATGGCTCGGATGTAGAAGCCTCTCATGGTCTTGCACATCTCAAGTCTGTTAGTGAAGGGGTTGGAGCCCCACCTTTGGTACGCCTCCTCCTTCAACACAGCACAAGAAGACACACAGGTTGGTTACGTTTTCTAATACTTGTCCCGTTATCCTGAACTGAGGCTGATACCAGACTATGGACGTTCTGGACTGTGTCCACCCAGTCTGAGGGCAAACCAGCATTCCAGTCACATGTCTGGACACTTTGGAAATGTTTTGACTCAGGGGGTCCAAATTTAGAGAGAAAAAAAGAGTGTCCAGTGGCCAGTTTATCTGATTTTTAGGAACACGAATACAAAACCTCACAATAATGTCCGATTGAACGCTAAAAACGTTATGAGAGACCGCCCTAAAAAAGCCTAATGGAATTTTCAATGTATGAACTGAATGGAACACCCAGTGTCTCCACATATTCAGGTTAATCTTGTTGTCTTATATTCAGGGTCATCTCATATTTAAGGTCATCATATTTTCAGAGTTGCCCTGAATTCAGTGTCTCCCAATATTTAGGTTAATCTTACATTTTGGATACTTACATTTTTAGAGTTGTCTTATATTCACGGTCATCTTATTTTAGTGTTGTCTTATATTCAGCGTCGTCATATTTTCAGGGTAATCGTATATTTAGGGCCATGTATTCAGGGTAATCGTATATTTAGGGTCATCTTATTTTAGTGTTGTCTTGTATTCAGGGGCATCCTATATTTAGGGGCATCTTATTTGAGTGTTGTCTTATACTCAGGGACATCTTATATTCAGGGTCATCATATTTTCAGAGTTGACTTATACTCAGGGCCATGTATTCAGGGTAATCATATTTAGGGTCATTTTATTTTAGTGTTGTCTTATATTCATGGGCATCCTATATTTAGGGTCATTGTATTTTCAGAGTTGTCTTATATTCAGGGACATTAAACTTTCAGGGTAGTCTTATATTAAGGGTCATCTTATTTAAGTGTTGTTATATCAGGGGCATCTTATTTTAATGTTGTCTTATACTCAGAGGCATTTTATATTCAGCGTCGTCATATGTTCAGAGTTGTGTTATATTCAGGGCCATGAATTCAGGGTAATCATATATTTAGGGTAATCTTATTTTAGTGTTGTCTTATATTAAGGGTCATTGTATTTTCAGATTTGTCTTGTATTCAGGGGCATCAAACCATCAGGGTAGTCTTATATTCAGGGTCATCTTATTGTAGTGTTGTCTTATCAGGGTCATCTCATATTTAGGGGCATCTTATTTCAGTGTTGTCTTATACTCAGGGGCATTTTATATTCAGCGTCATCATATTTTCAGAGTTGTCTTATATTCATGGGCATTAAACTTTCAGGGTAGTCTTATATTAAGGGTCATCTTATTTCAGTGTTGTCTTATCAGGGTCATCTCGTATTTAGGGGCATCTTATTTCAGTGTTGTCTTATACTCAGGGGCATTTTATATTCAGCGTCATCATATTTTCAGAGTTGACTTATACTCAGAGCCATGTATTCAGGGTAATCATATATTTAGGGCCATTTTATTTTAGTGTTGTCTCATATTAAGGTAAGTCTTATATTCAGGGTTATCTTAAATTCAAGCCCATCTTATAGTTAAGGTCAACCTTTTTCCACGGTTGTCTGATATTCCGAGTCGTCCTATATTCGGGTCAATCTTCCACCAGACTTAAAATGGATTGAAATACCTCTGCCAAGTCTTGTCCGTTATTTGCCATCGGGGAACACTTCTGTTGAAAAAACAACATTGTAGTGAGCGTCATTTAAAAGAAAAGACAAAACAACAGCGCATGTATTAATTCTGATGTTTACATGAATAATGAGAGTGTGAAGGTGACACACCTGCTGCAGGTTCTGGATGCTTCTCAAGGTGGGGAGGAAAAGCGCCTCTTGCTCTTTAGGTCTCCTGTGGGTGGACTTGAGGTAGGACTGGATGACGGCGTGATAGTGAAGCAAGTCCTTCTTCATGTTCAGCAGACACTCGCTCTGTCGGGACACAATGCCTTGATTCTCACTGGACACTACATTAGGTACACCTGCACTCATGTCCATGCAAGAAACGATATATATATATATATATATATATATATATATATATATGAACATATGTATATATGTACGTATGTATATATGTATGTATGTATATATATATGTATGTATATATATATGTATGTATATATATTTATGTATGTATATATATATGTATGTATATATATATATGTATGTATGTATATATATGTATATATATATATATATGTATATGTATATATATATATGTGTATATATATGTATATATACATAAATATATATATGTGTATATATATGTATGTATATATATATATGTGTGTGTTTGTATGTATGTGTGCATATATATGTATGTATATATAAGAATGTATATATGTATATATATGTATGTGTATATATATATTTATATATATATATATATATATATATATATATATATATATACACTTATACATATATACATGTATATATATATATATGTATATATGTATATATATAATGTATATATGTATATATGTATATATATAATGTATATATATATATGTATATATATAATGT
>NC_084628.1:42707007-42710325 GCF_033978795.1 Nerophis ophidion | reverse complement strand
GGTGTTATTATTAAATAGCTGTATAATTGTTTGGTCATCAATGTTAAGGTTGTATTATTAAAAAAGTGTATCATTGTGTTGTCAAATGTTATGTTGGTGTTATTGAATAGGTGTATCATTGTTTTGTTGTCAATATAAAGGTGGTATTAAGTATTATTGTTTGGTTGTCCAATGTCTTGTTGGTATTATTAAATATGTATGATTGGTTGTCAATTGTAAAGGTTGTTTTATTAAATAAGTTTATAATTGTTTTGTTGTCACATTTTAAGGTGGTATTATTAAATAGGTGTATGATTGTGTTTTTGTCAAATTTTAAGGTGGTATTTTTAAATCGGTGTATTATTGTTTTGTTGTCAAATGTTAAGGTGGTACTATCAAGTAGGTGTATAATTGTTAGATCGTCAAATGTTAAGGTGGTATTATTAAATGAGCGTATTGTTTAGTTGTCAAATGTTAAGGTGGTATTACTAAATAAGTGCATAATTATTTTGTTGTCAAATGTGAAGGTATTATTAAATAAGTGTATAATTGTTTGGTCGTCAAATGTTGAGGTGGTATTATTAAATAAGTGTATACTTGTTTGGTCATCAAATGTTGAGGTGGTAATATTAAATAAGCGTATAATGGTTTTGTTGTCAAATGTTGAGGTGGTATTATTAAATAAGTGTATACTTGTTTGGTCATCAAATGTTGAGGTGGTAATATTAAATAAGCGTATAATGGTTTTGTTGTCAAATGTTATGGTGGTATTATTAAATAAGTGTTTAATTGTGTTGTCAAATTTTAAGGTGGTAGTAATAAATAGGTGTATAATTATTTTGTTGTAAATCGTTAAGGTGGAATTATTAAATAAGTGTATAATTATTTTGATCATCAAATGTTAAGGTAGTATTATATACAAGTGTGCAGAAAGAATACTTGTATTTGTCTACAAATTTTCTCTAAGTCTAAGAAAAACTACATTTGCATTCCTCACTTTTAAATGACACTTAATACTAAAATGACATTAATTATTTACAATAATTACTGTTAATTAAATGCCTCAGAAAACCAGTATCAACAATATCCCAAATTACTTTTCTTGTGTCTGGATAACAGACAAATATTTAAAATGCTTTTGTTTGTACAGAAAAGATGTCAGTCATTGACTTCACGCCACCTTGATTCACAACATGTGCTTTATTACAACTTTAGAAAGATAATAATAGATAATAATAAATAGAGTGGTGACAGAAAAGTGTTTCCCAAATATTGGAAAGATTGGCCAACTGTTGACTTGTTTCAATATCAGTGTGAGGTAGTTTCCCATTATGGCCAGCAGAGGCCGCTCTAGTAAAATAAATACATGGAAGCTGAAGTTATTTTCTCATTTTCCCTGCAGAAATGAAGCTTTGCAAATCCTGCCTACAGCAGCAACCTGGACCAGGAACACGAGAAGGAAACCCAGCTCACGGTTCAGAGAAATTCTGGAATGTTTTTATGGGAGGTTTGTGTTAGTACGAGGCTCTCGTCAGACAGGGTCCGACATTTTTCACTTCTGATACTTTGCTTCTTTGAACTTTTCAAGGGTGATTGCACTGATATCAACGCCGAGCAGGATCGTTTAGTTCCTGTGATGGGCGGCCGAGATGTAGCTGATGGCTCTGTTGATGGTGATGGCTCGGATGTAGAAGCCTCTCATGGTCTTGCACATCTCAAGTCTGTTAGTGAAGGGGTTGGAGCCCTCTTGGTACCGCTCCTCCTTCAACACAGCACAAGAAGACACACAGGTTGGTTACGTTTTCTAATACTTGTCCCGTTATCCTGAACTGAGGCTGATACCAGACTATGGACGTTCTGGACTGTGTCCACCCGTCTGAGGGCAAACCACGATTCCAGTCACATGTCTGGACACTTTGGAAATGTTTTGACTCAGGGGGTCCAAATTTAGAGAGAAAAAAAGAGTGTCCAGTGGCCAGTTTATCTGATTTTTAGGAACACGAATACAAAACCTCACAATAATGTCCGATTGAACGCTAAAAACGTTATGAGAGACCGCCCTAAAAAAGCCTAATGGAATTTCAATGTATGAACTGAATGGAACACCCAGTGTCTCCACATATTCAGGTTAATCTTGTTGTCTTATATTCAGGGTCATCTCATATTTAAGGTCATCATATTTTCAGAGTTGCCTGAATTCAGTGTCTCCAATATTTAGGTTAATCTTACATTTTGGATACTTACATTTTTAGAGTTGTCTTATATTCACGGTCATCTTATTTTAGTGTTGTCTTATATTCACGCGTGTCATATTTCAGGGTAATCGTATATTTAGGGCCATGTATTCAGGGTAATCGTATATTTAGGGTCATCTTATTTTAGTGTTGTCTTGTATTCAGGGGCATCCTATATTTAGGGGCATCTTATTTGAGTGTTGTCTTATACTCAGGGACATCTTATATTCAGGGTCATCATATTTTCAGAGTTGACTTATACTCAGGGCCATGTATTCAGGGTAATCATATTTAGGGTCATCTTATTTAGTGTTGTCTTATATTCATGGCATCCTATATTTAGGGGTCATTGTATTTTCAGAGTTGTCTTATATTCAGGGACATTAAACTTTCAGGGTAGTCTTATATTAAGGGTCATCTTATTTAAGTGTTGTTATATCAGGGGCATCTTATTTTAATGTTGTCTTATACTCAGAGGCATTTTATATTCAGCGTCGTCATATGTTCAGAGTTGTGTTATATTCAGGGCATGAATTCAGGGTAATCATATATTTAGGGTAATCTTATTTTAGTGTTGTCTTATATTAAGGGTCATTGTATTTTCAGATTTGTCTTGTATTCAGGGGCATCAAACCATCAGGGTAGTCTTATATTCAGGGTCATCTTATTGTAGTGTTGTCTTATCAGGGTCATCTCATATTTAGGGGCATCTTATTTCAGTGTTGTCTTATACTCAGGGGCATTTTAATTCAGCGTCATCATATTTTCAGAGTTGTCTTATATTCATGGGCATTAAACTTTCAGGGTAGTCTTATATTAAGGGTCATCTTATTTCAGTGTTGTCTTATCAGGGTCATCTCGTATTTAGGGCATCTTATTTCAGTGTTGTCTTATACTCAGGGGCATTTTATATTCAGCGTCATCATATTTTCAGAGTTGACTTATACTCAGGGCCATGTATTCAGGGTAATCATATATTTAGGGCCATTTTATTTTAGTGTTGTCTCATATTAAGGTAAATCTTCTAATTTGGGTAATCTAATTTTTAGAGTTGTCTTATATTTCAGGGTAATTTTATATTTAGGGTCATTATATTTTCAGAGTT
>NC_084628.1:42682007-42697007 GCF_033978795.1 Nerophis ophidion | reverse complement strand
TGAATGTATGAATAAATACATGTATGTATGTATGAATGAATACATGTATGAATATATGTATGATTGAATCTATGAATGTATTAATAAATACTTGTATGTATGAATATATTAATGAATACATGTATGAATATTTGTATGAGTGTACCTATAAGTGTATGAATAAATACATGTATGAATTAATACATGGATTAATGTATGTATGAGTGTATGAATAAATACATGTATGAATGTTTGCATGATTTATTTCAAATAAATACATGTATGAATGAATAAATACATGTATGTATGTATGAATGTATGTATGAATAAATATATGTATGAATAAATACATGTATGAATGTTTGTATGAATAAATGTATGTATGAATGAATGTATGTATAAATACATGTATGAATTTATGTATGAATAAATACATGTATGTATGAATACATGTATGAATATATGAATAAATACATGTATGTATGAATATATGAATGAATACATGTATGAATGAATACATGGATTAATGTATGTATGAGTGTATGAATACATACATACATGTATCAATGTATGTATGTATGAATAAATCCATGTATGAATGTTTGTATGAATTAAAAAAATAATACATGTATGAATGAATATATGTATGAATAAATACATGTATGAATGTTTATTGGAATGTATGAAGAAATACATGTACAAATGTTTGTATGAATAAATGTATGTATGAATGAATGTATGTATGAATGTATGTATGAATACATGTATGAATGCATGTATGAATAAATACATGTATGAATGCATGTATGTATGAATGAATACATGTATGATTGAATCTATGAATGTATGAATAAATACATATATGTATGAATATATTAATGAATGCATGTATGAATTGAGGTATGATTGTAACTATAAGTGTATGAATAATACATGTATGAATGTATGAGTGAATACTTGGATTAATTTATGTATGAGTGTATGAATAAATACATGTATGAATGTATGTATGAATGAATGAATACATGTATGAATGTATGTATGTATGAATAAATACATGTATGAATGTATGTATGTATAAACACATGTATGAATGTTTGCATGATTTTTTAAATAAACACATGTATGAATGAATAAATACATGTATGAATGTATGTATGAATATATGAATGAATAAATACATGTATGAATGTGTGTATGAATAAATACATGTATGAATGTTTATATGAATGTACGAATAAATACATGTATGAGTGTATGTATGAATAAATGTATGTATGAATGAATGTATGTATAAATACAAGTATGAATGTATGTATGAATAAATACATGTATGAATGTATGTATGTATGAATAAATACATGTATGACTTTATGTATGAATGAATACATGTATGATTGAATCTATGAATAAACACATGTATGTATGAATATATGAATGAATACATGTATGAATATATGTATGATTGTACCTATAAGTATATGAATAAATACATGTATGAATGTATACATGGATTAATGTATGTATGAATGTATGAATAAATACATGTATGAATGTATGTATGGATTAATGTATGTATGAGTGTATGACTAAATACATGTATGAATGTTTGTACGAATTTTTAAATAAATACATGTATGGATGTATAAATACATGTATGAATGTATGTATGAATAAGTACATGTATGAATGTTTATATGAATGTATGAATAAATACATGCATGAATGTATGTATGTGTGTATGAATGAATGTATGTATGAATGTATATATAAATACATGTATGAATGTATCAATGAAAAAATACATGTATGAATGTATGTATGAATGTATGTATGAATAAATACATGAATGAATGTATGTATACATGTATGAATGTTTATTGGAATGTATGAATAAATACATGCACGAATGTATGTATGAATGAATGTATGTATGAATAAATACATGTATGGATGTATGTATAAATGAATGTATAAATAAATACATGTATGAATGTATGAATGAATACATGTATGAATATATGTATGATTGAATCTATGAATAAATACATATATGTATGAATATACTAATGAATGCATGTATGAATACATGTATGATTGTACCTATAAGTGTATGAATGAATACATGTATTCATTCATACATGTATTCATATATGAATGAATGAATGTATGTTTGAATGTATGTATGAATGAATACATATATGAATGTATTCATTCATATATGTGTATGAATAAATACATGTATGAATGTTTGCATGATTTATTTTAAATAAATACATGTATGAATGTATGAATGAATAAATACTTGTGTGAATGTATGTATGAATCTATGTATGAATAAATACATGTATGAATGTTTATATGAATGTATGAATGAGTACATGTAAGAATGTTTATATGAATGTATGAATAAATATATGTATGAATGAATGTATGTATTAATGTATGTATGTATGTATAAATACATGTATGAATGTATGTATGAATAAATACATGTATGAATGTATGAATAAATACATGTATGACTGTATGTATGAATGAATACATGTATGATTGAATCTATGAATGTATGAATAAATCCATGTATGTATGAATATATGAATGAATACATGTATGAATATATGTATGATTGTACCTATAACTGTATGAATAAATACATGTATGAATGAATACATGGATTAATGTATGTATGAGTGTATGAATACATACATACATGTATGAATAAATACACATATGAATGTTTGTATGAATTTTTAAATAAATACATGTATGAATGAATAAATACATGTATGAATGTATGTATGAATGTTTATATGAATGTATGAATAAATACATGTATGAATGTATGAATGAATGTATGTATGAATGTATGTATAAATAAATGAATAAATACATGTATGAATGAATGTATGAATAAATACATGTATGAATGTATGTATGAATAAATACATGTATGAATGTATGTATGTATGAATGAGTAAATACATGTATGAATGTATGTATGTATGAACAAATACATATATGAATGTATGTATGTATGAATGCATGTATAAATGTATGTATGAGTAAATGAATACATGTATGAATGTATGTATGTACGTATGAATGAATGAATAAATACATGTATGAACGTATGTATGTATGAACAAATACATGTATGAATGTATGTATGAATAAGTACATGTATGAATGTATGTATGGTTGTATGCATGAATAAAAACATGTATGAATGTAAGTATGTATGAATAAATACATGTATGAATGTATGTATGAATAAATACATGTATGAATGTATGTATGAATGAATAAATACATGTATAAGTACATGTATGAATGGATGTAGGCATGAATAAATACATGTATGAATGTAAGTTTGTATGACTAAATACATGTATGAATGAATGAATAAATAAATACATGTATGAATGTATGTATGTATGAACAAATACATGTATGAATGTATGTATGATGAAGTAAATGTATGTATGTATGTATGTTTGCACACATGAATAAAAACATGTATGAATGTAAGTATGTATGAATAAATACATGTATGAATGTATGTATGTATGAATGAATGAGTAAATACATGTATGAATGTATGTATGTATGAACAAATACATATATGAATGTATGTATGAATGTATGTATGAATGCATGTATAAATGTATGTATGAATAAATGAATACATGTATGAATGTATGTATGTATGTACGTATGAATGAATGAATAAATACATGTATGAATGTATGAACAAATACATGTATGAATGTATGTATGAATAAGTACATGTATGAATGTATGTATGGTTGTATGCATGAATAAAAACATGTATGAATGTAAGTATGTATGAATAAATACATGTATGAATGTATGTATGAATGAATAAATACATGTATGAATGTATGTATGTCTGAACAAATACATGTATGAATAAGTACATGTATGAATGTATGTATGGTTGTATGCATGAATAAAAACAAGTATGAATGTAAGTATGTATGAATAAATACATGTATGAATGTATGTATGAATGAATGAATAAATACATGTATGAATGTATGTATGTATGAACAAATACATATATGAATGTATGTATGATTTAATACGTGTATGTATGTATGAATGTGGGTATGAAAAAATTAATGTATGAATGTATGTATGAACAAACACATGTATGAATGTATGTATGTATGTATGTATGAATGAATAAATACTTGTATGAATGTATGTATGAATGTATGTATGAATGAATAAATACTTGTATGTATGTATGTATGAATGTATGTATGAATGTATGTATGAATGAATAAATACATGTATGAATGTATGTATTAATGAATAAATACATGTATGAATAAATAAATGCATGTATGTATGTATAAATGTATGAATGAATACATATATGGATGAATAAATACCTGAATGTATGAATGTTGAATTAATACTTGTATGAATGAATCCATGAATGAATGCATGTATATATGAATGAATACATGTATTAATGGATCTATTAATGAATACATGTATAAATGAATAAATACATGTATGAATGAATGTATGAATTAATGCATTTATACATGAATAAATACATGTATGGTTGAATGTATGAATGGATAAATACTTGTATATGTGAATGTATGAAGGAATACAAGTATATATGAATATATACATGAATGAATACATGTATGAATGAATGAATACATGTATGAATGAATGTATGAATAAATACATGTATCAATGCATGAATGAATAAATACATGTATGTACGTACGAATGAATACATGTATGAATGTATGTATTAAAGTATGTATGTATGAATGAATACATGTATATGTGTATGAGTAAATGTATGTATGAATGAATACATGTATGTATGAATGTATTTATGAATAAATGTATGAATGTTTGTATGAATTTATAAATAAATACATGTATGAATGTATGATTGAATAAATACATGTAAGAATGTATGTATGAATATATGTATGATTGAATGAATAAATACATGTATGAATAAATACATGTATGTATGAATGTACGAATGAATAAATACATGTATGACTGTATGTATGAATGTATGAATAAATACATATATAAATGTATGTATGAATGTACGAATGAATAAATACTTGCATGAATGTATGTATGAATAATTACAAATATGAATGTATGTATGTATGAATAAATACATGTATGAATGTATGTATAAATGTATGTATGAATAAATAAATGTATGAATGTAAGTATGTATGAATAATACATGTACAGAATATGTATGAATAAATACATGTAAGAATGTATGTATAAATGTATGTATGAATAAATACATGTATGTATGAATAAATAAATGTATGAATGTATGTATTAATAAGTACATGTATGAATGTATGTATGGATGTATGCATGAATAAATACATGTATGAATGTAAGTATGTATGAATAAATACATGTATGAATGTACGTATGAATGAATAAATACATGTATGAATGTATGTATGTATGTATGAATAAATTAATGTATGTATGTATGTATGAATGAATACATGTATGAATGTATGTATGAATGAATAAATCCATGTATGAATGAATAAATACATGTATGAATGTATGCATTAACAAATACATATATGAATGTATATATGATTTAATACATGTATGAATGTATGTATGTATGTATGAAAAAATACATGTATGAATGTATGTATGAACAAACACATGTACAAATGCATATAGGAATAAATACATATATGTATGTATGTATGAATGAATAAATGCTTGTATGAATGTATGTATGAATGTATGTATGAATACATACATGTATGAATGTATGCATGAATGAATAAATACATGTATGAATGTATGTATTAATGAATAAATACATGTATGAATAAATAAATACATGTATGTGTGTATGTATGTATGTATGAATGAATAAATACATGTATGAATGAATGTATAAATGAATACATGTATGGATGATTAAATACCTGAATGTATGAATTAATACATGTATGAATGAATCCATGAATGAATATATGAATAAATACATGTATTAATGGATCTATTAACGAATACATGTATAAATGAATAAATACATGTATGAATGAATGTATGAATGAATACATGTATGGATGAATAAATACCTGAATGTATGAATTAATACATGTATGAATGAATGCATGAATGAATATATGTATATATGAATAAATACATGTATTAATGGATCTATTAATGAATACATGTATAAATGAATAAATACATGTATGAATGAATGTATGAATGAATACATATATGAATTAATAAATACATGTATGAATGAATGTATTTATACACGAATAAATACATGTATGATTGAATGTATGATTGTATACATGTATGAATGAATAAATACATGTATATGTGAATGTATGAATGAATACAAGTATATATGAATATATACATGAATGTAGGAATGAATACATGAATGTATGAATAAATACATGTATGAATGAATAAATGAATAGATGTATGAATTAATGAATACATGTATGAATTAATGAATGTATGTATGAATAAATGCATGTATGAATGCATGTATGCATGAATGAATAAATACATGTATGTAGTTATGAATGAATACATGTATGAATGCATGTATTAAAGTATGTATGTATGAATGATTACATGTATGTATGAATAAATACATGTATGAATGTATGTATGTATGAATGAATACATGTATGTGTGTATGAATGAATGTATGTATGAATTTATAAATAAATACATGTATGAATGTATGATTGAATAAATACATGTAAGAATGTATGTATGAATATATGAATGAATAAATACATATATAACTGTATGTATTAATGTATGTATGAATAAATACATGTATGAATGTTTATATGACTGTAAGAATAAATACATGTATGGATGTATGTATGAATGTACGAATGAATAAATATATGTATGAATGTATGTGTGAATGAATGTATGTATGTATGAATACATGTATGAATGAATGAATAAATACATGTATGAATGTATTAATAAATACATGTGTGAATGTAAGTATGCATGAATAAATAAATACATGTATGTACGCATGAATGAATACATGTATGAATGTATGTATGAAAGTATGTATGTAGGAATGATTACATGTATGAATGTACGTATGAATGAATACATGTATGTATGAATGTATGACTGAATAAATCTATCAATGTTTGTATGAATTTATAAATAAATACATGTATGCATTAATAAATACATGTATGAATGTATGTATGAATGGATGCATTCATATATGAATAAATACATGTATGAATGAATAAATACATGAATGAATGTACGTATGAATGAATGCATTCATATGTGAATAAATACATGTATGATTAAATGTGTGAATGTATACATGTATGAATGAATAAATACATGTATGTGTGAATGTATGAATGAATACAAGTATATATGAATATATACATGTATAAATGAATGTAGGAATGAATACATGTATGTATGAATAAATACATGTATGAATGATTGTATAAATGAATACATGTATGAATGAATGTTTGAATTAATACATGTATGCATGCATGTATGTATGATTGTATGAACGAATACATGTATGAATGAATAAATACATGTATGAATGAATGAATACATGTATGAATGAATGTATGAATGAAAACATGTATGAATTAATGAATACAAGTATGAATGAATGTATGAATGAATACATGCATGAATTAATGAATACATGTATGAACGAATGAATACATGTACAAATGAATGTATGAATGAATACATGTATGAATGAATGAATACATGTATTATTGAATGAATACATGTATGAATGAATGTATAAATGAGTACATGTATAAATAAATGACCACATGTATGAATGAATGTATAAATGAATATGCGTATGAATGACTACATATATGAATGAATGAATACATTTATGAACAAATGTATGAATTAATACATGTATGATTGAATGTATGAATGAATACATGTATGAATGAATGAATACATATATGAATGAATTAATACATGTGTGATTGAATGTATGAATGAATACATGTATGAATGAATGTATGCTTGAATACATGTATGAATACTTGTATGAATGAATGTCTGAATACATGTACGAATGAATGAATACATGTATGAATACTTGTATGAATGAATGTCTGAATACATGTACGAATGAATGTATGATTACTGTATGCATGAATGATTTAATGTATGAATACATGGATGAATGAATAAATGTATGATTACATGTATGAACATAATAATGAGTGAATGTATGTATACATGTATGAATACATGTATGAATGAATGTATGAATACATGTATGAATGAATGAATGAATACATGTATGAATGAATACATGTACGAATGAACGAATGTATCCATACAGGGAAGAATAAATGTATGAATACATGTATTCATACAATCATTCATACTTGTATTCATACATTCATTCATCCTTGTATTCATACATTAATTCATTCATACATGTATTCATACATAGGGATTAGGATGTTACTAACCCTAACCCAAAGCGTGTCCTGCCGCCGATGGCCCGTCGGCTCCGCCTCTCCACAAAGACTTTTAAAGTCATTTTGATAGTAGGCTATTATAGCTAATATAGACACTTACATCATGTGTTGCCTTCATTATAACACTTATATACAGCTTTTAATTTTTGCGGCTCCAGAAAAAAAATTGTGTTTTGGTATTTTTGCTGACCCCTGGTCTAAATGATGTGAAACCTGTTTAAAATGTGACATTTGTTTTTGGTGTGTGCAAGTGTACCCAATAAAGTGGCCATTGAGTGTATATATTGTCTTGACTGACACCATCATCAGGAAACAATAACTAATAGATAGAAATTTAAGTATTACCTTACTGAAGGAGGAATTCCTGTTGATCATGCAGCTTGAATTCTGTAGAGGGAAACAAAACTATGATTTATAACATTTACAAAATATAATTAAATGATGTACAGTTCAAGTCATAAGTTTGGACACACCTTCTCATTTCAATGTGTTTTCTTTATTTTCATGACTATTTACATTGTAGATAGTCACATCTAAACTCTGAATAAACACATGTGGAGTTATGTACTTAATATATGTACTGGATGTCAAATTGGAAAATTCAACATTTAAAGATTGTACTTATTACAGTACATAACATATATTTACATTCCCACATTGTACATATTTGTTGTAGTATAGTTTTTGTGTATGACTTTTCTTTTTAGATCCACTGTACTGAATATTACAGAACACAGGCTAGTTTAAATGGTAAATAGGTTGTACTTGTATAGCACTTTTCTACCTTCAAGGTACACAAAGCGCTTTGACACTATTTCCACATTCACCCATTCACACACTGATGGCAGGAGCTGCCATGCAAGGCCCTAAGCAGGACCCATCAGGAGCAAGGGTGAAGTGTCTTGCTCAGGACACAACGGACCTGACGAGGTTGGTGGGAACTGGGGATTGAACCAGGAACTCTCAGGTTGCTGGCACGGCCACTTTCCCAACCGCAAGACATCATATACATATGTGTATATATATATATATATATATATATATATATATATATATATATATATATATGTACATATATGTATATATATATGCATGTATATATATATATATGTATGTACATATGTATATACATATGTACATATATGTATATATATATATGCATGTATATATATGTATGTATATACATATGTATATATACATGCATATATAGACATATATGTATATATATGTATGTACATATGTATATATATGTGTATATATACATATGTATATGTACATATATGTATGTATATATATACATATACATATATGTATATATGCATGTGTATATATATGTATGTATGTACATATGTATATGTGCATACATATGTATATATATGCATATATTTCTATATATGAATGTATATATATATGTATGTATATACATATGTATATATACATATATGTATATATATATATACATATATATATGCATGCATCCGTCTATATATACATCTATGTATATATTAGGGCTGCAAATCTTTGGGTGTCCCATAATTCGATTCAATATCGATTTTTGGGGTCACGATTCGATAATAAATCGATTTTTTCGATTCGATTCTCGATTCAAAAATGATATTTTTCCGATTCGAAAGGATTCTGTATTCATTCAATACGATGAGGTGGCGACTTGGGCAGGGTGTACCCCGCCTTCCGCCCGATTGTAGCTGAGATAGACGCCAGCGCCCCCCGCGACCCCAAAAGGGAATAAGCGGTGGGAAATGGATGGATGGATACATAGAATTTCAGCATGATCTACCCCAGTCTGCTGACATGCAAGCAGAATAGTAGATTTTATTAAAAAAGCTTTTATAATTGTAAAGGACAATGTTTTATCAACTGATTGCAATAATGTAAATTTGTTGTAACTATTAAAGGAACCAAAAATAGGACTTATTTTATCTTTGTGAAAACATTGGACACAGTGTGTTGTCCAGCTTATGAGTGTAAGCCACTGTGACACTATTCTTCTTTTTTATTGTTTTTATAAATGTCTAATGATAATGTCAATGAGGGATTTTTGATCACTGCTATGTTGAAATTATAACTAATATTGATACTGTTGTTGATAATATTCCTTTTTGTTTCTGTAGCTCCTTTCGATACAAGGCAAGTTCTTTTTTTTTGTAAAACGGGCGTTTATTGACTCCTTCTTGCTGTATACACCATCCACGCCGACACGCCTCCACACCAACGCCGACGCCGTGAAGACTTACAAATGCAGTACAATACAGTACATCAGTCTTTGAATTTACATCAATAAACACTTGGAAATAAATTAAATTATAGCTGCAAGCAGCGTTGGTCGGGTCTGCCTTTGGCTGCTGCCCCCGAGACCCACGGCCGGATAAGCGTTAGAAGACGCCTTGGAGCCACTATTTTGAGAATCTAATGCATTGTGAAAGTAATGCAGTTGTTGTATTGAAGTGAAAATATCAAACTTCCTGTTGATTTTTGCTAAAGTATGTTGATTATCAAAATGTAGGTCTAAGTGAGACCTACATAGTGTTTTTTGTTTCATGTCTCTCTGACATTCCTACCGGAAGTTACAAGCAGTTTTGTCTGTGTTTATTCCTAGGAGCAGTTTGTCCGTGTTGTATTCCAAGGGGGGCGGTAGAGCGCAATTTTGAGTTTTGAGGTTAGGTTTTTTTCATCAGATCGCAATTTTTGCCAGACCTGATGTGTGAGTCAAGTTTGGTGAGTTTAGAAGCATTTTAAGGGGGACAAATAACAGCTCAAAGAGGCAAAAATGACATTTTTTTAGGAGACTTTGCACAGGGGTTCTTTGAAGGCGCGTAAAATCAAAACCTGGGAACTTATCAAAACTCTGTTCTATACTTTTAATCAGAAGGGTTCAATCTCTCTCCTGTGCGAGTTTGAAGCCAAAACAACAAACGCACTTAGAGGACATAATGTTTGAAGAAAGGTGACCGGTTTTTACAAAACTTTTGTTTTGAAAGGGGGATTGCCAACTTCCTGTTGATTTTTGTTGGGGGTTGTCAATCTATGAAATGTAGGTCCAAGCGAGACCTACATAGAGGTTTTTGTTTCATGTCTTACCGGAAGTTACAAGCAGTTTTGTCTGTGTTTTCTTCCTAGGAGCAGTTTTTTCAGTGTTTTATTCAAAAATAGCGCTAGAGCGCAATTTTGAGTTTTGGGGTTTGTTTTTTTCATTAGATCGCAATATTCGCCAGTCCTAATGTGTGCGCCAAGTTTGGTGACTTTTGAAGCATTTTAAAGGGGTCAAATTACAGCGCAAAGAGGCAAAAATTGCATTTTTTGCAAACATTTAATTTTGAAGGGGTTTTTACCAACTTCCTGTAGATTTTTGCTGAAAGAAGTGAGTGTATGAAAATTGGGTCTAAGTCAGACCTACATAGGAGTTTTTGTTTCATGTCGCTATGACATTCCTAACAGAAGTTACATGCAGTTTTGTCTGTAATTTTTTCCTAGGGGGCGCTAGAGCGCAATTTTCATTTTGGGGGATTGGTTACTTAATATGTTGGGAAGGTTTGCTATACCGACGTGTGTGTCAAATTTGGTGAGTTTTGAAGCATGTTAAGGGGGTCAAATTACAGCGCGTAGGTGCGGAATAATAATAAAACACAGCAGTTTCAATAGCGTCCTTGGCCCATGGTAAAGGACTCCCTAATTACAAAATATACAATACCTCGTTGGCAGCTTGTGACGAAAAGAGGTTCTAATAACGACTTGCTTGAAGTTTTACAAGAATTATCGAATACTCTCCAATCTTCTGAGGAGCTGAAGACAACGTGCTCGAGCACCCGCCCCTCTTGCGTGTTCTACTTTGTTTACGGTCCGTGTGGTCGCAAGATCCCAACAATCGTTCCGCTTTGCAACACAATTAACACAATACATTTACATTTTGCTCGGGATATTTTACAATCACACATTTTCGAATAATATTTTATAACTCTGCATCATTAACTTATTTATTAATATTTATTTATTTATGAAACACATTTAAATTATTAAAAACTCTCAGAAACAGCTACAGTTTCATTACTTTTGGTTTGTTCTGTGTGGTGTTTGTGTCTCCCCTCAATTGCTCTGTTTGTTGCAGTTCTGAGTGTTGCTGGCTCAGGTTTGCTTTTGGAATTGGATTGCATTGTTATGGTATTGCTGTGTAGTGGTTTGTTGGATTGATTAAAAAATAAAATAAGAAATAATATATATATATATATATACATATATATATATATATATATATTTTTTTTTTTCAAATAAAAAAATATAGATTTTTAAAAAATATGAAACGATTCTGAATCGCACAACGTATTCGAATTGATTTTTCCCACTCCCCTAGTATATATATATATATATATATATATATATATATATATATATATATATATGCATATATCTATATATATGTATATATATGTATGTATATATATATATATATTTGTATATATGTATGTATATATATACATGAATATATATATATATATATATATATATATATATATATATATATATATATACATATATATATATATATAGTTAGTAATATATATTATGTATTATATATAGTTTGTATTATTTAATGTTGATAAGATTGTTATGCATAGTTGTAATTTTAAACATTTTATAGAGAAATTATCTTTTTTTCTTAGGGGGAAGCAGGTTATTATATATGTATATATACATATATATACATACATATATATATATATATATATATATATATATATGTGTGTGTGTGTGTATGTATATATATATATATGCATACGTATATATGTATAAGTATACGTATATATATATATACATGTATATATATATATGTGTGTGTATATATGTGTATATATATTTACACACACATATATACACACATATACATGTTTGTGTAAATATGTGTAAATATATATAAACAGACACAAATATATACATGTATATACACATATGTATACACATTATATAATCTCTCTCTCTCTCTCTCTCTGTCTCTTTATTGATCCCCATGAGAAAGGGAAAACATTCTTTCCGGGCATAATTTGTCTCTAAAATGTTTAAAAGTACACCTATGCCTAACAATCCTATCAACATTAAATAATACAAACAAGTAAAACAAATAAAAACAGAAAAAGTGTGCCTTGGATGATTGAGGACTCAACGATCTCCAGGATTATTCGTTAAAATAATAAAAATGCATGCAACTTTTTTTAAAAAATGGGTTAAAAGTGAGGATAATTTACATTCTTTCTGGAAGACCAAAGAGTCTTACCAGCTGGATGTTGGGCGCGCATGCGCGTACGGTGTCCGACGGGCTGCTGACGGCGTCAGTTTCTGACGTGATGCCGTGCCACAGAATCTCCTTTCAAGGTCAAACAAAACACAACAATTACAGCCTTAGCCCTTTTGGAAAGATAACACAAATACTCACACTTTTGACAAGTTCCGTGATGTTGAGCAGGAGGCTTCTGAAGAGCGCGGGACAGGCGTCAGAGTTTGGCGCGCTGGGGTGGCGCGCAGGCAGCGAGGTGCAGGTGCGCCACTGCAAGGTGGAGGTGAGCAGCAAACAGCTCATCAAACCTGAAGAAAAGAAAAGAAGAATAAAACAACTTGGAGACTTTTTTTTTCCCCCGCATGACTTACAAGCAGTGAAGTGTGCCATGTTTGTGTTGTTGATGTATTGTTGTGTCTTTGTCCTTCTCACCTGCAGCAGGTTTTATATTCTCCTCCGCCATGACGTCATTTCCTCTCGAGCAGGCGGAGAGAGAAGGAAGTTGTTGTCCGCTTGGTGACAAACAGAAAGCAGCAACGTGTGCTCCAAGTTGCGATGAGCAGTTTTGCACACAACGAAAGCAGAGGCGTGTGTTTGTGGCCCGCGTGGTTTCGTGCGTGGAGGGGAAAACAACAACATCGATGTGGTTCTGGCTTTGTCCTCCAGGGGGCGTCCCAGATGTCATTTTATACATGATGTCGACTCTTAACTTCAGTACATTCAACTACAGCAATAAGAATAATACAACTATACTGTGTACTAGGATAATACTATTAGTAGTACTACTAGTAGTGAAGCTAATCTCTACTAATGTTATTATATACACACACATATACATGTATACATACAAACATATATATATATATATATATATATATATATACAGACATATATACACATATTAACATATCTATGTAAATATATGTATGTATGTATATGTATGCATGTATATATGTATATATATACATACATGTATGCATGTACGTATACATATATGTATATATACATACATGTATGTATGTATATGTACATATATATGTATGTATGTACGTATACATATATGTATATATACATACATGTATGTATATGTACATATATATGTATGTATGTGTGCATATATAGACTGTGTGTATATATGCACACATGCATATATACACACATATATATGCATGTGTA
>NC_084628.1:42657007-42679507 GCF_033978795.1 Nerophis ophidion | reverse complement strand
TAAATACAGTGTTGTTTCTTCTTTTTTTTTTTTGTTTTGTTTTCTTCTTAAGACTGACTTTCGACTAAAGTTTTCACTATGACGACTTTTTTTTTTTTTTTTTTTTGCATTTGACAGTAATAATTTAGTGGCGAATGTAGAAAGTAAAAAAAGGAGAGCAAAGCAAGGCCGATCACTGCACAGAAAGCCGGGACAGAAAACACTATCTGGTTCCTCTCATCATCCCGGGGAGCATTTCGGAAGCACTCCGCCATCCTTGGGACGCAAGCAGGGTGAGAGATGGACCCCTGCTGGGCAGGAGGGCGGGTAGACAAGCGAGTAGATTTGGATCAGTATGGAATGGTTTGGTGAGGGGCTTTGTTTGGTTCAGGTGGCGGGGAGAGGGAGGTGGGACGGAGCGAGCGGGAACTGGGAAGCGTCTTATTTGGATAGGGTCCTCTCGGCCAAATGTTTCTGCTGGCTCTCAGCATGCCTGCAAGGAGACACATGGCAGGGCAGTTTGGTTGAAAGAGATTGGCTTTTAGGTCCACAGGTAGTGTTCCACATTAGGGTCACAGTTCTAAGTCAGGCTTAAGGTAAGGTTAGTGTGTCAAATGAACCTGTGTGAATAGGCCCCACTTCTTAAAATACTACATTTGGTTCCATTCTTGGGGGTAACAATTCGAGTAGGAGAGTGTTTCACTGGTGTGTGTGAGAGTGTTTCTGTAGTGTGTATGAGTGTGTTTCAGTAGTGTGTGTGTGAGAGGGTTTCAGTAGTGTGTGTGAGAGAAAAACATGTCGGTTGTTTAAGTGAGAGCATGTCAGTAGTGTGTATGAGAGCGTTTCAGTCGTGTGTGTGAGAGAAAACATTTCAGTTATTTAAGTGAGAGTACTTCAGTAGTGTGTATGAGAGTGTTTCAGTAGTGTGTACGACAGTGTTTCAGTAGTTTGTAAGAGAAAAACATTTTAGTTGTTTATGTGAGAGCACTTCAGTAGTGTGTGTGAGAGTGTTTGAGTAGTGTGTGATAGAGTGTTTCAGTAGTGTGTGTATGAGAGGGTTTCAGTAGTGTGGATGAGAGTGTTTCAGTAGTGTGTGTGAGAGAAAATATTTCAGTTATTTAAGTGAGATGACTTCAGTAGTGTGTACGAGAGTGTTTCAGTAGTGTGTACAGGAGTGTTTCAGTAGTGTGTGTGAGAGAAAATATTTCAGTTATTTAAGTGAGAGTACGTCAGTAGTGTGTACGAGAGTGTTTCAGTAGTGTGTAAGAGTGTTTCAGTAGTGTGTGAGAAAAAAAACATTTCAGTTGTTTATGTGAGAGCACGTCAGTAGTGTGTATGAGAATGTTTCAGTAAGGTGTATGAGAGTGTTTCAGAAGTGTGTATGAGAGTGTTTCAGTCGTGTGTGTGAGAGTGTTTCAGTCGTGTGTGTGACAGTGCTTCAGTCGTGTGTGTGACAGTGTTTCAGTAGTGTGTATGAGAGTGTTTCAGTAGTGTGTATGAGAGTGTTTCAGTCGTGTGTGTGACAGTGTTTCAGTAGAGTGTGTGAAAGAAAGACATGTCAGTTGTTAATGTGAGAGCATTTCAGTAGTGTGTGTGTGAGGTAATTCTGAATAATGTCCCTAACGGCCCCTCATAACAAACGATGGCAGTTGCGACTTTTGACCCAGTTTGTGCATAGCAACGTACGGTCGTGGTTTCAGCACACAGAAGCCAAGTTCTAAAGTAGAAGAATTAGCAAAGATGGAAGAAAGTATTTCCAAGTCTTTTAGAGGCCGGGCGACAGCCATACCAACAACGTTTGGGGGTAGTGGTGAGTTCTGTAGTCTACAGTAGGACACACTCAAGACTACTATGTCGGGTGGAGAGAGTGTCAAGTTGACTCTACGGGAATTTGGACTCATGTTATTGATGACAAAAAAATTAGGAGGGGATATATAATATTTCAGCATATTTTTGTGCTACCATAAAATGTGTCCCCATTCTCTTTCCTCAAATGATATACTAACATCACAAGTTTTATTCTGTAGATTCTAAGCATCATAAACAACAACAATTGTGAATTTGGACTCATGTTATTATGACAAAAAAAGTTAGTAGGGGATACATAATATTTCAGCATATTTCTGTGCTACCATAAAATGTGTCCCCATTCTATTTCCCTCAAATTATATACTAACTTAATGAGTTTTATTCAGTAGATACTTAGCATCATGAATAACAACAATTGTGAATCTGGACTCATTTGATTAATTACAAAAAAAGTTAGTAGGGGATACATAATATTTCAGCATATTTCTGTGCTACCATAAAATGTGTCCCCATTCTATTTCCCTCAAATTATATACTAACTTAATGAGTTTTATTCAGTAGATACTTAGCATCATGAATAACAACAATTGTGAATCTGGACTCATTTGATTAATTACAAAAAAAGTTAGTAGGGGATACATAATATTTCAGCATATTTCTGTGCTGCCATAAAATGTGTCCCCTTTCTATTTCCCCAAATTATATACTAACATTATGTGTTTTATTCTGTAAATTCTTAGCATCATAAACAACAACAATTGTGAATTTGGACTCAATGGATTAATTACAAAAAAAGTTAGAAGGGCATACATAATATTTCAGCATATTTCTGTGCTACCATAAAATGTGTTCCCATTCTCTTTCCCCAAATTATATACTAACATCACAAGTTTTATTCTGTAGATTCTTAGCATCATGAATAACAACACTTGGGAATTTGGACTCATGTTATTATGACAAAAAAGTTCGTAGGGGATACATAATATTTCAGCATATTTTTGTGCTACCATAAAATGTGTCTACTTTATTTTTCCCTCAAATTATGTACTAACTTAATGAGTTTTATTCTGTAGATACTTAGCATCATGAACACCAACACGTTTGAATCTGGACTCATTTGATTAATTACAAAAAAAAGTTAGAAGGGCATACATAATATTTCAGCATATTTCTGTGCTACCATAAAATGTGTCCCCTTTCTATTTCCCTCAAATTATGTACTAACTTAATGAGTTTTATTCTGTAAGTATTTAGCATCATAAACAACAACAATTGTGAATTTGGACTCATGTTATTATGACAAAAAAAGTTAGTAGGGGATACATAATATTTCAGCATATTTCTGTGCTACCATAAAATGTGTCCCCATTCTATTTCCCTCAAATTATATACTAACTTAATGAGTTTTATTCAGTAGATACTTAGCATCATGAATAACAACAATTGTGAATCTGGACTCATTTGATTAATTACTAAAAAAGTTAGTAGGGGATACATAATATTTCAGCATATTTCTGTGCTGCCATAAAATGTGTCCCCTTTCTATTTCCCCAAATTATATACTAACATTATGTGTTTTATTCTGTAAATTCTTAGCATCATAAACAACAACAATTGTGAATTTGGACTCAATGGATTAATTACAAAAAAAGTTAGAAGGGCATACATAATATTTCAGCATATTTCTGTGCTGCCATAAAATGTGTCCCCTTTCTATTTCCCTCAAATTATGTACTAACTTCATGAGTTTTATTTTGTAGATACTTAGCATCATAAACAACAACAATTGTGAATTTGGACTCAATGGATTAATTACAAAAAAAGTTAGAAGGGCATACATAATATTTCAGCATATTTCTGTGCTACCATAAAATGTGTCCCCATTCTCTTTCCCCAAATTATATACTAACATCACAAGTTTTATTCTGTAGATTCTTAGCATCATAAACAACAACAATTGTGAATTTGGACTCATGTTATTATGACAAAAAAGTTAGTAGGGGATACATAATATTTCAGCATATTTCTGTGCTGCCATAAAATGTGTCCCCTTTCTATTTCCCTCAAATTATGTACTAACTTAATGAGTTCTATTCTGTAGATACTTAGCATCATGAACACCAAAACGTTTGAATCTGGACTCATTTGATTAATTACAAAAAAAGTTAGAAGGGCATACATAATATTTCAGCATATTTCTGTGCTACGATAAAATGTGTCCCCATTCTCTTTCCACAAATGATATACTAACATCACAAGTTTTAATCTGTAGATTCTCAGCATCATGAATAACAACACTTGTGAATTTGAACTCATGTTATTATGACAAAAAAGTTAGTAGGGGATACATAATATTTCAGCATATTTTTGTGCTACCATAAAATGTGTCCCCTTTCTATTTCCCTCAAATTATGTACTAACTTCATGAGTTTTGTTCTGTAGATACTTAGCATCATAAACAAAAACAATTGTGAACTTGGACTCATGTTATTATGACAAAAAAAGTTAGTCGGGGATACATAATATTTCAGCACATTTTTGTGCTGCCATAAAATGTGTCCCCATTCTCTTTCCCCAAATTATATACTAACATCACAAGTTTTATTCGGTAGATTCTTAGCATCATAAACAACAACAATTGTGAATTTGGACTCATGTTATTATGAGAAAAAAGTTAGTAGGGGATACATAATATTTCAGCATATTTCTGTGCTACCATAAAATGGGTCCCCATTCACTTTCCCCAAATTATATACTAACATCACAAGTTTTATTCTGTAGATTCTTAGCATCATAAACAACAACAATTGTGAATCTGGACTCATTTGATTAATTACAAAAAAAGTTAGAAGGGCATACATAATATTTCAGCATATTTCTGTGCTGCCATAAAATGTGTCCCCTTTCTATTTCCCTCAAATTATGTACTAACTTATTGAGTTTTATTCTGTAGATACTTAGCATCATAAACAACAACAATTGTGAATTTGCACTCACGTTATTATGACAAAAAAGTTAGTAGGGGATACATAATATTTCAGCATATTTTTGTGCTGCCATAAAATGTGTCCCCATTATATTTCCCTCAAATTATGTACTAACTTAATGAGTTCTATTCTGTAGATACTTAGCATCATGAACACCAAAACGTTTGAATCTGGACTCATTTGATTAATTACAAAAAAAGTTAGAAGGGCATACATAATGCTACCATAAAATGTGTCCCCATTCTCTTTCCCCAAATGATATACTAACATCACAAGTTTTATTCTGTAGATACTTAGCATCATAAACAACAACACTTGTGAATTTGGACTCATGTTATTATGACAAAAAAGTTAGAAGGGCATACATAATATTTCAGCATATTTTTGTGCTACCATAAAATATGTCTCCTTTATTTTTCCCTCAAATTATATACTAACTTAATGAGTTTTATTCTGTAGATACTTAGCATCATGAACACCAAAACGTTTGAATCTGGACTCATTTGATTAATTACAAAAAAAGTTAGTAGGGGATACCTAATATTTCAGCATATTTCTGTGCTGCCATAAAATGTGTCCCCTTTCTATTTCCCTCAAATTATGTACTAACTTATTGAGTTTTGTTCTGTAGATACTTAGCATCATAAACAACAACACTTGTGAATTTGGACTCATGTTATGACAAAAAAAGTTAGTAGGGGATACATAATATTCCAGCATATATCTGTGCTACCATAAAATATGTCCCCTTTCTATTTCCCTCAAATTATGTACTAACTTCACGAGTTTTATTCTGTAGATACTTAGCATCATAAACAAAAACAATTGTGAATTTGGACTCATGTTATTATGACAAAAAAAGTTAGTCGGGGATACATAATATTTCAGCATATTTTTGTGCTGCCATAAAATGTGTCCCCATTCTCTTTCCCCAAATGATATACTAACATCACAAATTTTATTCTGTAGATTCTTAGCATCATAAACAATAACAATTGTGAATTTGGACTCATGTTATTGTGACAAAAAAGTTAGTAGGGGATACATAATATATCATCATATTTTTGTGCTACCATAAAATGTGTCCCCTTTTTATTTCCCTCAAATTATGTACTAACATTATGTGTTTTATTCTGTAGATACTTAGCATCATAAACAATAACAATTGTGAATTTGGACTCATGTTATTGTGACAAAAAAGTTAGTAGGGGATACATAATATTTCCGCATATTTCTGTGCTACCATAAAATGTGTCCCCTTTCTATTTCCCTCAAATTATGTACTAACTTATTGAGTTTTATTCTGTAGGTACTTAGCATCATAAACAAAAACAATTGTGAATTTGCACTCACCTTATTATGACAAAAAAGGTAGTAGGGGATACATAATATTTCAGCATATTTTTGTGCTACCATAAAATGTGTCCCCTTCTCTTTCCCCAAATTATATACTAACATCACAAGTTTTATTCCGTAGATTGTTAGCATCATAAACAACAACAATTGTGAATTTGGACTCATGTTATTATGACAAAAAAAGTTAGTAGGGGATACATAATATTTCAGCATATTTCTGTGCTACCATAAAATATGTCTCCTTTATTTTTCCCTCAAATTATGTACTAACTTAATGAGTTTTATTCTGTAGATACTTAGCATCATGAACACCAAAACGTTTGAATCTGGACTCATTTGATTAATTACAAAAAAAGTTAGAAGGGCATACTTAATATTTCAGCATATTTCTGTGCTACCCAAAAATGTGTCCCCATTCTCTTTCCACAAATGATAAACTAACATCACAAGTTTTATTCTGTAGATTCTTAGCATCATAAACAACAACACTTGTGAATTTGGACTCATGTTATGACAAAAAAAGTTAGTAGGGGATACATAATATTCCAGCATATATCTGTGCTACCATAAAATGTGTCCCCTTTCTATTTCCCTCAAATTATGTACTAACTTCACGAGTTTTATTCTGTAGATACTTAGCATCATGAACACCAAAACGTTTGAATCTGGACTCATTTGATTAATTACAAAAAAAGTTAGAAGGGCATACTTAATATTTCAGCATATTTCTGTGCTACCATAAAATATGTCTCCTTTATTTTTCCCTCAAATTATGTACTAACTTAATGAGTTTTATTCTGTAGATACTTAGCATCATGAACACCAAAACGTTTGAATCTGGACTCATTTGATTAATTACAAAAAAAGTTAGAAGGGCATACTTAATATTTCAGCATATTTCTGTGCTACCCAAAAATGTGTCCCCATTCTCTTTCCACAAATGATAAACTAACATCACAAGTTTTATTCTGTAGATTCTTAGCATCATAAACAACAACACTTGTGAATTTGGACTCATGTTATGACAAAAAAAGTTAGTAGGGGATACATAATATTCCAGCATATATCTGTGCTACCATAAAATATGTCCCCTTTCTATTTCCCTCAAATTATGTACTAACTTCACGAGTTTTATTCTGTAGATACTTAGCATCATAAACAAAAACAATTGTGAATTTGGACTCATGTTATTATGACAAAAAAAGTTAGTCGGGGATACATAATATTTCAGCATATTTTTGTGCTGCCATAAAATGTGTCCCCATTCTCTTTCCCCAAATGATATACTAACATCACAAATTTTATTCTGTAGATTCTTAGCATCATAAACAATAACAATTGTGAATTTGGACTCATGTTATTGTGACAAAAAAGTTAGTAGGGGATACATAATATATCATCATATTTTTGTGCTACCATAAAATGTGTCCCCTTTTTATTTCCCTCAAATTATGTACTAACATTATGTGTTTTATTCTGTAGATACTTAGCATCATAAACAATAACAATTGTGAATTTGGACTCATGTTATTGTGACAAAAAAGTTAGTAGGGGATACATAATATTTCCGCATATTTCTGTGCTACCATAAAATGTGTCCCCTTTCTATTTCCCTCAAATTATGTACTAACTTATTGAGTTTTATTCTGTAGGTACTTAGCATCATAAACAAAAACAATTGTGAATTTGCACTCACCTTATTATGACAAAAAAGGTAGTAGGGGATACATAATATTTCAGCATATTTTTGTGCTACCATAAAATGTGTCCCCTTCTCTTTCCCCAAATTATATACTAACATCACAAGTTTTATTCCGTAGATTGTTAGCATCATAAACAACAACAATTGTGAATTTGGACTCATGTTATTATGACAAAAAAAGTTAGTAGGGGATACATAATATTTCAGCATATTTCTGTGCTACCATAAAATATGTCTCCTTTATTTTTCCCTCAAATTATGTACTAACTTAATGAGTTTTATTCTGTAGATACTTAGCATCATGAACACCAAAACGTTTGAATCTGGACTCATTTGATTAATTACAAAAAAAGTTAGAAGGGCATACTTAATATTTCAGCATATTTCTGTGCTACCCAAAAATGTGTCCCCATTCTCTTTCCACAAATGATAAACTAACATCACAAGTTTTATTCTGTAGATTCTTAGCATCATAAACAACAACACTTGTGAATTTGGACTCATGTTATGACAAAAAAAGTTAGTAGGGGATACATAATATTCCAGCATATATCTGTGCTACCATAAAATGTGTCCCCTTTCTATTTCCCTTAAATTATTTACTAACATTATGTATTTTATTCTGTAGATACTTAGCATCATAAACAACAACACTTGTCAATTTGCAATCAATTGATTAATTACAAAAAAAGTTAGTAGGAGGTACATAATATTTCCCGTTATTTCTGTGCTGCCATAAAATGTGTCCCCCTTCTATTTCGCTCAAATTATGTACTAACATCATGAGTTGTATTCTGTAGATCAGGCCCTAGAACAGGTTTTATCTGGCCTGCGGGATGAGTCTACTAAGTATAAAAATAAACCCACATTTTTGAATGAAAGAAACTGCTGTTCTAAATGTGTCCACTAGATGTCAAAATAGCATTTTTTTGTATATTTGTAGATGATTCTACATACCGTATTTTTCGAACTATAAATCGCAGTTTTTTCATATTTTTGCTGGAGGTGCGACTTATACTCAGGAGCGACTTATGTGTGAAATTATTAACACATTACCGTAAAATATCAAATATTATTTATTTCATTCACGTAAGAGACTAGACGTATAAGATTTCATGGGATTTATGGATTAGGAGTGAGAGATAGTTTGGTAAAGGTATAGCATGTTCTATATGTTATAGTTATTTGAATGACTCTTACCATAATATGTTAGGTTAACATAGCAGTTGCTTATTTATGCCTCATATAACCTACACTTATTCGGCCTGTTCTTCGCTATTCTTTATTTATTTTAAATTGCCTTTCAAATGTCTATTCTTGGTGTTGGCTTTTATCAAATAAATTTCCCCCAATAATGAGACTTATACTCCAGTGAGACTTATATATGTTTTTTTCCTTCTTTATTATGTATTTTCGGCAGGAGCGACTTATACTCCGAAAAAACGGTATGTTAAAAAAACACAAACAAAAAAAATACACGTTAGGCTCCAGCACCGCCCCGCGACCCCAAAAGGGACAAGCGGTAGAAAATGGATGGATGAATGGATGTTAGTACATCAGTTGAGGAAAACAAGCAAACTACATAAATAACATCGTGTAATTAGATTATTTTTTTTAAATCTTGATAGCAGGGGAATTCACACCAATGAGTTGACTGATGATTATTATCACATCATTTATTGGGAAAGTACAATTAAGACAGACATGGCACAGAGATGTATGGATAACCTGCAGATGCATTTGCAACGATAGTCAACGAAATCACAAAGGTGAGTTTTGTTGATGTTGACTGCCAGCTAATCGATGCTAACATGCTACGCTAATCGATGCTAACATGCTATTTACCGGCGGTGCTAAAGCAGACATGGCACAGAGATGTATGGATAACCTGCAGATGCATTTGCAACTATAAAGTCAACGAAATCACAAAGGTGAGTTTTGTTGATGTTGACTGCCAGCTAATCGATGCTAACATGCTACGCTAATCGATGCTAACATGATATTTACCGGCTGTGCTAAAGCAGACATGGCACAGAGATGTATGGATAACCTGTAGATGCATTTGCAACTATATTACGTTTCCTTCCACCCACATTTAATGCGAAACAAACACTTACCAATCGACGGATTTAAGTTGTTCCAGTGTCACGAGATGCGAAAGTCCTGATCGTTTGGTCCGCACATTTTACCGGCGATGCTAACGCAGCTATTCGGCCATGCTATGGCTATGAATAGCGTCAATAGCTTCAGTTTCTTCTTCAACACTTTCATACTCCAACCATCCGTTTCAATACATGCGTAATCCGTTGAATCGCTTAAGTCGCCGAAATCCGAGTTTGAATCCGAGCTAATGTCGCTATATCTTGCTGTGGTATTCCCATTGTTTGTTTACATTGGCAGCACTGTGTGACGTCACAGGGAAATGGCCAGTGTCTTCGCAGAGAGTCGAAAATAAGGCACTTTAAAGCTTTATTTAGGGATATTCCGAGCGGTAAAATTTGGAAAAAAACTTCAAAAAATAAAACAAGCCACTGGGAACTGATTTTTATTGTTTTTAACCCTTTTGAAATTGTGATAATGTTCCCCTTTAAGTTATCCTGCCGTGATCTAAAATGAGTTGGACACCCCTGCTGTAGATACTTAGCAAAATTCTGTATCCCTGAAATATTTTGGATACATTTATAGATACATTTATATATTTCTGTATCCCTGAAATAGTTTGTATCCAAAATATTTCAGGGATACAGAATTTCGCACGACACTGGTACCATCCATTTTCTACCGCTTATTCCCTTTTGGGGTTGCGGGGGGCGGTGGCGCCTATCTCAGCTACAATCGGGCGGAAGGTGGGGTACACCCTGGACAATTCGCCACCTCATCGCAGGGCCAACACAGATAGACAGACAACATTCACACTCACATTCACACACTAGGGCCAATTTAGTGTTGCCAATCAACCTATCCCCAGGTGCATGTCTTTGGAGGTGGGAGGAAGCCGGAGTACCCGGAGGGAACCCACGCATTCACGGGGAGAACATGCAAACTCCACACAGAAAGATCCCAAGCCTGGATTTGAACCCAGGACTGCAGGAACTTCATATTGTGAGGCAGACGCACTAACCCCTCTGCCACCGTGAAGCCGACACTGGTACCAATTAACTAAAAATGTGATGTCAGCGCACAATTGATAACAAGCACAAAAGCTTTTTACTGACCGTTGCCATGGAGACACCTTTTTAATCCACACGCAAGAAAATGCAGCGTCGCAAGAGTTGTTCCATCGACGCATAGAACGCTTCCTTTTGCTGTCTCCTGGCTTCCAATCAGTCTTAAGTCCTCCAGCAGCTCAAAGATGGAATTGTTGGAAACGCCTCAAATACAATTTTTCCCCGACAAGAGCCACGGAAAAGTCTATCCATCACAATAATTGCAGCCATCTGTGCACATTTGTGCACGGCACTTACCTAAAAGTGCTAAAATAAAGCCGCAAACGCAGCGGCCGCAAACACTTTCAGACTTGATGAAGATTTCTAGACTTGATGGATGACTTTGCGAGTGCAGACTGAGTACTTTGTGCACCTCCTTCTCCCAGTATCCTGGGCCTTCTTTTTTTTATTTTATTTATTTATTTGGTTTTTTTGTTATGAAAAAGGAAGTTTTTTTTGAGTTGGTGCACAAATTGTAAGTTTAATCTGGTGTTTTTTAATGTTGATTTAATAAATAAATAATAAAATAAATAAATAAATAAATTAATTAATAAAAAATTATTCTGCGGTGGTTGCTGACCCCTGGTTTAAGCGTGAGACCCCTTTTTATCCATCACCCTGCCTCCCGCCTTTTCCGACATCTACAAAGCACTTAGCCACCTGCTGCCACCTACTGACATGGAAGAGTATTACAGGGTTACTCTGCCGAGCTCTAGACAGCACCGACACTCAACAACAACAACACATCATTTGCAGACTATAATTACTGCTTTGCAAAGCATATTTTTAACCCAAATAGGTGAAATGAGATCATCTCCACAGTGGTTGAAAAACACTGTTGTAATGAAGACAACTCAATGGATTGCAGTCGCCATTTTGTTCATTTAACAGATTGGCACATCAATTAATTAATCAATTAATGTTTATTTATATAGCCCCTAAATCACAAGTGTCTCAAAGGGCCGCACAAGCCACAACGACATCCGCGGTACAAAGCCCACATAAGGGAAAGGAAAAACTCCCCCCAGTGGGACGTCGATGTGTATGACTACGAGAAACCTTGGAGAGGACCGCATATGTGAGCAACCCCCCCTAGTGTTTAAAATGGCAAACTTTGACTTTTAATGTAAAGTTGACCCTCATTAGAACACTAACCCCAGCTTGAAAAACCTGGACGTAATCAGAACTTTTAACAGAGTCCAAACCCGACAACTTACCGTATTTCCTTGAATTGCCGCCGGGGCGCTAATTAATTTAAAACCTCTTCTCACTCCGGCGCTTACCAAAGAATGGGGTAAATTTAGACCAGCGCTTATAAATTTGAGTGTGATGTAAGGATACCATCATGAAAGGCACATTTAATAAAAAAAATGTTATTATGGTCTTACCTTTACTTATAAATGAAGTCCATGCGCAGCTCCTTCTGATCAAAAGCATCGATAACTTGTTTATAGAAGTCTTCCTTATCTTTCTTCAGTTTTAAAAGTCTCTCTGTCTCGATGGAAATCTTCCTTTATTACCTCCTGCTTCCATTGAAAGTCCAGTTTAGAAAACAGTTTTATTTGAGATATGTAACCCCCCATGTTAAAAGTGCAAGCGAGAGGAAAAAATAAACTCTTGCTGCTTGTTGTCACTTCTTCTGCAGCCGAGTAGTCGCAAGAAGGATCACTAGCGCCCTCTAACACCAGGAGGCGGGAGTCATTTAATGACTCATATTTGACACACGCAGCTACGGTATATTAATAAAACATAGCTGCTTACTGTTCTTTTTAGCATATACAATAGCTTGGACCTTAAATCCTACTGAATAGTTCTTAATCTTCTTCACTTTATGCGATTTCAAATGATTGAAATCAGCCTCCTCCATTTTGAAAATGATGACAGGTGAAGTGTCACTCGTGACGTGACGAGTTTGACCCGGTGGAAATTCTAGACATGCGCTAATAAAAATAATATTTTGCGAAACGAGTTTGACCCGGCAGTAATTCCAGGCAGGCACATACTTTATACCCGGCGGCTATTCAAGGAAATACGGTATTAACAGAGTCCAAACCCGACAACTTCACCCAAATTCTAACCCGAACCACACAAAAGGGAAACAGACATTATTGAAGTCCGGTCAAGATTTTCTTTTCTTCTCACCTGGTGAGGTCTTCAATGTCGACCAGCATGGCGTCTTGCTCCATGTGGAGCTCATCTCGGACCACCAGCAGCTGTACTAACTCCTCGTTCAGACCTACATGGCACATAGAAATATATTAACGGATATAAAAAAACTTAAAATAAAACCCTTTATTAAACACTGAAGCTCTTATGTATGGTGTACATATTCAGAATGAGTCAAAACAACTGCAATTAGTGATAACCCTTTTGTAATATCCATCCATTTTCTACCGCTTGTCCCTTTTGGGGTCGCGGACGGTGCTGGAGCCTATCTCAGCTACAATCGGGCGGAAGGCGGAGTACAGCCTGGGCAAGTCGCCACCTCATCACAGGGCCAACACAGATAGACAACATTCACACTCACATTCACACACTAGGGACCATTTAGTGTTGCCAATCAACCTATCCCCAGGTGCATGTCTTTGGAAGTGGGAGGGGCCTATCCCCAGGTGCATGTCTTTGCAGGTGGGAGGAGCCTACCCCCAGGGGGGAGGAAGCCGGAGTACCCGGAGGGAACCCACGCAGTCACGGGGAGAACATGCAAACGCCACACAGAAAGATCCCGAGCCCGGGATTGAACCTGGGACTACTCAGGACCTTCGTATTGTGAGGCAGACACACTAACCCCTCTCCCACCGTGCTGCCCATTTTGTAATATAACATCTAATAAGTGACTTAAGTCAGATTTTGGTAACAATTTAGTATGGGGAACATATTCTAAGCAACAAAGACTTAATTTTGAGTTATTTGGTTAGGGTTAGTTAGGGTTGGGGTTAGAGGGTTTGGGTTAGTTAGGGTTAGGGGGTTCAGGTTAGTTAGGGTTAGAAGGTTCGGGTTAGAGGGTTCGGGTTAGTTATGGTTAGAGGGTTCAGGTTAGAGGGTTTGGGTTAGTTAGGGTTAGAGGGTTCAGGTTAATTAGGATTAGAAGGTTCGGGTTAGAGGGTTCGGGTTAATTAGGATTAGAGGGTTCTGGTTAGTTAGGGTTAGAGGGTTCAGGTTAGAGGGTTCGATTTAGTTAGGCTTAGAGGGTTCGGGTTGGTTAGGGTTAGAAGGTTTGGGTTAGTTAGGGTTAGGGGGTTCGGGTTACAGGGTTCTGGTTAGTTAGGGTTAGAGGGTTCAGGTTAGTTAGGGTTAGAGGGTTCAGGTTAGTTAGGGTTAAAAGGTTCGGGTTAGATGGTTCGGGTTAGAAGGTTCGGGTTAGAGGGTTCGGGTTAGTTAGGGTTAGAAGGTCTGGGTTAGTTAGGGTTAAAAGGTTCGGGTTAGATGGTTCGGGTTAGAAGGTTCGGGTTACAGGGTTCGCGTTAGTTAGGGTTAGAGGGTTCAGGTTAGCTAGGGTTAAAAGGTTCGGGTTACAGGGTTTGGGTTAGTTAGGGTTAGAGAGTTGGGGTTAGTTAGGGTTAGAAAGTTCAGGTTACAGGGTTCGCGTTAGGTAGGGTTAGAGGGTTCAGGTTAGTTAGGGTTAAAAGGTTCGGGTTACAAGGTTTGGGTTAGTTAGGGTTAGAAGGTTCGGGTTAGAGGGTTCGGGTTAGTTAGGGTTAGAGAGTTGGGGTTAGTTAGGGTTAGAAAGTTCAGGTTACAGGGTTCGCGTTAGGTAGGGTTAGAGGGTTCAGGTTAGTTAGGGTTAAAAGGTTCGGGTTACAAGGTTTGGGTTAGTTAGGGTTAGAAGGTTCGGGTTAGAGGGTTCGGGTTAGTTAGGGTTAGAGAGTTGGGGTTAATTAGGGTTATAAAGTTCAGGTTACAGGGTTTGGGTTGGTTAGGGTTAGAGGGTTCGGGTTATTTAGGGTTAGAAGGTTCGGGTTACAGGGTTTGGGGTTAGATAGGGTTAGGCGGTTCGGGTTAGAGGGTTCGGGTTAGTTAGGGTTAGAGGGTTCGGGTTAGCTAAGGTTAGAAGTTTCGGGTTGGAGGGTTCGGGTTAGTTAGGGTTGGGGGTTCGGGTTAGAAGGTTCGGGTTAGTTCGGGTAAGAGGGTTCGGGTTGGTTGTCCTGAGTTAGGGTTGTATAATGAGGCTATGCAAAATAAGTTAAGGTTAAAGTTAAAGTAGCCAGGGTTGTCACACACACACTAGGTGTCGCTAAAAAGGCAAAAATAAGTACTTAATAATGACTAATTAGGCCAATCTGTTACTCATTTGCATGTTAATAAGCAACTATCCATCCATCCATTTCCTACCGCTTGACCCTTTTGGGGTCAAGGGTGGTGCTGGAGTTTATCTCAGCTGCATTCGGGTGGAAGGCGGTTAGGGTTAGAGTTAGGGTTGTTAAAATAAGGCCATGCAGAATAAGTTAAAGTTAAAGTACCCAGGACTGTCACACACACACACACACACATTAGGTGTGGCGAAAAAGGCATTAATAAGAACTTAATAATGACTAATTAAGAGCCAATTTGTTACTAATTTGCATGTTAATAAGCAACTAATTAATAGTAAATCTGTTCCCCATACTAAAGTGTTACCAACATTTTGGATTTCCACATACCTTAAGTGATATTTTAATCAAAGGGTAATTAATACAAGGTATTGTTCTCCAACAAAGTCAGGAACAACATTCCTACCGTCAAGCATGGTGGTGGTTGGAATATGCTCTGGGCCGGTTTTGCATGTTTAAGTCAGGACTTTGGAAAGGCCATTCTAAAACCTTAATTGTAGCCTCATTTAGCCATTCCTTTAGCATTTTTGACATCAGTTTGGGGTCATTGTCCTTTTGGAACACCCGACTGCGCCCAAGACCCAACCTGATGATTTTAGGTTGTCCTGAAGAATTTTGAGGTAATCCTCCTTTTTCATTGTCCCATGTAAAGCAGCAGTTCCACTGGCAGCAAAACAGGCCCAGAGCATAATACTACCATCACCATGCTTGACGGTAGGGTTGGTGTTCTTGGGATTAAAGGCCTCACCTTTTCTCCTCATAATTGTTGCGTATTGTGGCCAAACAGCTCACTTTTTGTTTCATCTGACTACAGAACTTTCGTCCAGAAGGTCTTATCTTTTTCTTATCTTTTAATAATAGTTGGCCAAATGAGGTATCAGGTACAGTTCTCCAACGGTGTGTGTGTTTGTGTGTGTGTGTGTGTGTGTGTGTGTGTGTGTGTGTGTGTGTGTGTGTGTGTGTGTGTGTGTGTGTTGAACTCACTCTCAATCTGGGAGTGCAGATCGTTGACTATAACCTGCAGCTGTCCCAAGGTCATGTCCCTCAGGTCGTTGGGCTTCAGACTTCTTTTCATCAGACATTCACTGATGTGAGGCATGTGTGGAAGCTGACGGAGAAAGGAAACGACACGTGTGAATTTCAAAACGACTCTGTGTCTTTTTCTTGGCAGGAAGTGGAAATCAAACCTATATTAAGTACTGTGTAAGGAAAATTATTTCATGTAAACACTTTCATTTTTCAATTATCCATTCATTTCAGGCAATGACATAAACAAACAAAAAAATATACATATAAGCATGATTGTCCACTTTTGCCTGGAAGGGAGTGGGAAGAAGGTCATTTATTTAATCCCACCCCCAGTTCTCCATTCAGTGATTCATACTTTGAGTTTCACTCTTACTTTGTTCAAGGATTATAATACAAATGTTGTATCATGCTGGCATTACCACAGGTAACAATTATTACACTGTAACAATCATTTGTATCAACAATGGAGGAAAAATTAACATAGCAACAATGGTAATAGACAATATACCAACAATGGTAATAGAAAACATAGCACCAATGGTAATAGACAACATAGCAATAATGGTAATGAGAACATACCAAAAAATGGTAATAGCCAACAAAGCAACAATGGTAATAGACAAAATACCAACATTGGTAATGACAACATACCAAAAAATAATAATAAACAACAAAGCAACAATAGTAATTGACAACAAAGCAACAATGGTAATATACAACATACCATTAATGGGAATAGACAATATACCAATAATGGTAATATACAACATACCATTCATGGTAATATACAACATAGCAACAATGGTAATAGACAACACAGCAATATTGGTTGTAGACAACATACTGGTAATGGTAATAGACAACGTAGCAATAATGGTAAGACACAAAATGCCAACAATGGTAATAGACAACAAAACAAGAATGGTAATAGACAACAAAGCAACAATGGTAATATACAACATACCATTAATGGTAATAGACAATATACCAATAATGGTATTATACAACATACCATTAATGGTAATAGACAACACAGCAATAATGGTTGTAGACAACATACTGGTAATGCTAATAGACAACGTAGCAATAATGGTAATGGACAACAAAGCAATAATGGTAATAGACAAAACACCAACAATGGTAATTGACAACAAAACAAATATGGTAATAGACAAAATACCAACAATGGTAATAGACAACAAAGCAACAATGGTAAGACACAAAATACCAAAAATGGTAATAGACAAAATACCAATAATGGTAATAGAAAAAAATACCATCAATGGTAATAGACAACAAAACAACAATGGTAAAAGACAAAATACCAACAATGGTAATAGACAACAAAGCAACAATGGTAAGACACAAAATACCAAAAATGGTAATAGACAAAATACCAATAATGGTAATAGAAAAAAATACCATCAATGGTAATAGACAACAAAACAACAATGGTAAAAGACAAAATACCAACAATGGTAATAGACAACAAAGCAATAATGGTAATAGACAACAAAGCAACAATGGTAATAGACAACAAAGCAATAACGGTAATAGACAACAAAGCAACAATTGTAACAGACAAAATACCAACAATGGTAACAGACAACAAAGCAACAATGGTAATAGACAAAATACCAACAATGGTAATAGACAACAAAGCAATAACGGTAATAGACAACAAAGCAACAATTGTAATAGACAAAATACCAACAATGGTAATAGACAACAAAGCAACAATGGTAATAGACAAAATACCAACAATGGTAATAGACAACAGAGCAATAACGGTAAGGAAACATTGAGCACACATTAACACTGTCTCCACTGCTCTAGAGTCCAGTGGTGATGTCCTTTACACCACTGCATCCCACGCTTTGCATTGGAATTGGTGTTGTAAGCCTTAGATTAGGCTGCCCGGCCATGGAAACCCATTCCATTGAACTCTCTGCGTACTGTAGGTGGGCTAATTGGAAGGCAACATGACATTTGGAGCTCTGTAACAACTGACTATGCAGAAAGTCTTTGCACTATGCGCTTCAGCATCCTACCACTTGGGGGCTGAGTTGCTGTTGTTCCCAAACTCTTCACTTTTCTTATAATGAAGTTGACTTTGGAATATTTAGGGAGCGAGGACATTTCACGACTGGATTTGTTGCACAGGTGACATCCTTGAGAGCGGCACATTCTTTCACAAATGTTTGTAGAAAGAGTCTCCATGCCTAAGTGATTATGACACCTGATTCTCATCATTTGGATGAGTGGCCAAATACTTTTGTCAATATAGTGTATTTAACAAGATCATCACATTTCAGCAACTTTGATGGCATAAACCAGGGGTGTCCAAAGTGCGCCCGGGGGCCATTTGAGGCCCGCGGTTAATTGTTTACCGGCCCACCACAAAATAAATAATATTGCAAAAATAAATACAAAAATCTAAAAAGTGGAATGAGGTGAAATCTAACGAGAAAGAGTTGCAATGTTGACACAAAGCTGCCATTTTTTTTGTGTCTTTATTTGTCTTTTTTTTGCCATTGCTCCGAAAAAACAACAACAAAAAATCTATGTTATAATGAATTATTATTACATGTAAAAAAATATTGCATATATTGTGTGGTTGCCCTATAAAAACATCAAAGTTTTATTTGACAAAAGAGCATTAAAAAAAAACAAAATAATACTTCAAACGTCAAATCGACAGATATATCTGAAGTAGGTATCGTAATTTAAGTGTTAAAAGTAAAAAAAATGAATAAAAGTGTATCAGTTTATGAGTGGGGGGACCTTTCGCATCTCAAATATATTTTAGTAGGATTTTATTTAACTTTTCACTGTGATTACTTAAAAAATATTAAATAATTATAATCAATGGTGTCCCGCATTATTGATCTTTGAGGGCTTTAATTACTAATTACTTCATATTTCAGTTTTACTATAAAAAACAAAGTTGTCTTTGACAGAAAACCTTTTTTTTTACTTTATATCAACCTCAACTTGATATAGATATTTACTGTAAGCGTTAAATAAAAAATAATAATAATTTGATTTATTTTTAACATTTTAATGACTGAGACCCTTTATGGTCCCCTGGAGGCCTAAAGGTCAAAAAAAAAAAAAAAATCCATATATATATTTTTTTATGGTTTGAAAATGAAAAATAGCAAAATAGCCCCCGCATGCTTAAATTTTTTCCGTGTGCGGCCCTCTGTGGAAAAAGTTTGGACACCCCTGGCATAAACAGATGAGTATGTTCTAAAACTGGACTCTAGAAAGAGGTTCCGTAGCCTCCGTAGCAGAACCTCCAGGTTCTGTAACAGCTTCTTCCCTCATGCCGTAAGACGCTTGAACGCATCATAATAATCCCCTCAACCCCCCCCCTAAAAAAAAGTGGCTGTTATATAAACACAATATAACATACATCCATAAACGTGGACGCATGTGCAAAAGTGCAAAATATTTCTTTACATCTGCACCTTATTGCTCTTTTTATCCTGCACTACAACCAGCTCTTCCTTATCCGTGCTGTAAAGTTCACATTTGAATGACAATAAAAGGAAGTCTAAGTCGAAGTTCAACAACATGAACTGCGCATGAACCCAATGACACTGTCATGTTCTGAAGCGAACACTAGAGGGCAGCAGAGCTTTTCCTCCAGTTGCAGCAAACTGTGGCAATGGAAATATTTATGTGCACTTTTTTTATATTTTTTACTCGCACTTTGGCAGTTTCTCTTTCTGACAACCAGAGAGGTAAATATATATATGTATATATATATATATATATATATATATATATATATATATATATATATATATATATATATATATATATATTAGAGGTGGGCAAATTAGTGCGTTAATTATGAGTTAACTCATCAATCTATTAACGCCGACAATTATTTTATCGCACATTTGCGTATGTTGTTTACATGCTTTTATTTTGTTAACGCCTGTTCTTAACAAGATGGCGTCGCCCGGCGTGGAGGGGCTCTTGGTAAAGATGGAACATTTGGCAAAAATACCGGACAATTCTGCAAATTTCCTGGCTGGCTTACAGCGTGGTCACTCCGGGATCACTTACGACCGCCAGACAATTCTGGATGTGGATAGATCGGGCCGTTTTGGACTGAATGAGGCGTGCTTGCTAGACCGGCTAGCTAGCATGGGAATACTTTGCCGGCTACATCCAGCGGCCTGTGAAGCAGCGGAGTATATGTGTTGTCTGTCTATTTATGAATAATGCAGACCAGGAGTGTTGGCTGAGTTCTTAACGTTTGCTTTCAGAGCGTGCATATCACAACATACAAGATGTCGTCATGGCGACACAACCGGGCTACCGCGCATGCTCCTCACTCTTGTTGCATGCTGGGTAGGGTAGTTCTTTTTTTCCCTGGCTCATAACATCACAATATAGTACCATGTATATGATGCCTTCAGTTTATCAAAGCACCAAGCAAACAATCGGAAAATTCCCATCATATCAATTCCTAGATATGGTCATAAATATTTTAAGTGCACTACGCAGAATAAACACAACATTATTAATATTGCTACTACGGATAATTTGATCCAAAATTCCCTAAAACAGCCCACTACCTATAATATAGGTTTTTTAAACATAAGATCCCTGATTAAAAAAATGTTTCTGCTGTTACCTCAGAAATTGCCTGTTCAGATGTTATGATTGTGGCTCAGAGATTTGTATGTAGATTATATTTATTTTCCATAACAAACAGGATAACTTAAATACCCTGGCAGTGGCAATAAGCTTAAATGTTTGTATTTACATTTTTGGAGTTGATTTTCATCAAATATGCTATTTAACTGCTACTGTTTAACAAGGACTGATTTAAATTGTGTTTGCACAACAAATGTTTTGGCGCTTTTGTTCATGTGGGAGAATATTCCAATAAAGGTGCACTACACACTACTTTTGAATTCATTATTGGGCTTTGCGTATACAATGCAGTTAATCGCCATTAATCGGAGAAATAGTGCGATTAACTTCGATTAAAATGTTTAATTGTTGCCCAGCCCTAACATATATATATATATATATATATATATGTCGAACAATTAAAAAAAAAAAAAAAGGCAAGGTAATTGTCAATTCTCACCGCTGACACGTCTGTGGAGTTTCTGTCACGAGACGATCATGTCACCAGAAATATGACAGAGCACAAAACCACATCAACCAACTATGACTTGATGCCACATAGAGGAACTAAAGATGACTCTCTCTTTCTCTCTCTCACCCGTGTTTGTGGCTTCACTATATATTTTTTTTTACAGTTTTTTCCGTTAGCTTTCACACTATTTTAGCAACTGTGTGTCTTTTTTCCAAAAAGATTTACACACTTTTCCAAACAACATCCAATGTGAGGGTTCCGGGTCTGATTCCCGCTCCCGCCATCCTAGTCATTGCCGTTGTGTCCTTGGGCAAGACACTTTACCCACCTGCTCCCAGTGCCACCCACACTGCTTTAAATGTAACTTACAGATATTGGGTTTCGCTACATCAGGGGTCGGCAACACAAAATGTTGAAAGAGCCATATCGGACCAAAAATACAAAAACAAATTTGTATGGAGCCGCAAAAAATGAAAAGCCATATTACATACAGATAGTGTGTCATGAGATATAAATTGAATTATGAGGACTCAAAGCAGGGGTAGGCAACCTATGGCTCTCTAACCAGATGTGGCTCTTTTGCTGACTGCATCTGGCTCCCAGATAAATATTTGCTTAACACAATAGTTTCGTTGTAATAACAGTGTTAAAAATGACGTTCAAGATATAAAACATTCTCATGCATTTTAATCCATCCATCCGTTTCTACCGCACCTGTTCCAGAAGTCGCATTAATGGTAAGAATAATTTTATTTATTATTGGTTAGCTTCAGATGACCAATTTTATTAAAAAGAATAAGAGACTTATTATACTCTAAAAAATGTTGGTCTTACTGAAAAATGCACACATTTAGTTAAAAAAAATATGTTATGCCTCTCACGGAAATACATTTTAACATATTTGGCTTTCATGGCTCTCTCAGCCAAAAAGGTTCCCGACCCCTGACTTAAAGGAAACTAAATGAGCTCAAATATAGCTACAAATGAGGCATAG
>NC_084628.1:42577007-42652007 GCF_033978795.1 Nerophis ophidion | reverse complement strand
TCACACCCAGTGGGACGTCGGTGACAATGATGACTATGAGAACCTTGGAGAGGAGGGAAGCAATGGATGTTGAGCGGGTCTAACATGATACTGTGAAAGTTCAATCCATAATGGATCCAACACAGTCGCGAGAGTCCAGTCCAAAACGGATCTAACACAGCAGCGAGGATCCCGTTCACAGCGGAGCCAGCAGGAAACCATCCCAAGCGGAGGCGGCTCAGCAGCGCAGAGATGTCCCCAGCCGATACACAGGCAAGCAGCACATGGCCACCGGATCGGACCGGACCCCCTCCACAAGGGAGAGTGGGACATAGGAGAAAAAGAAAAGAAACGGCAGATCAACTGGTCTAAAAAGGGAGTCTATTTAAAGGCTAGAGTATACAAATGAGTTTTAAGGTGAGACTTAAATGCTTCTACTGAGGTAGCATCTCAAACTGTTACCGGGAGGGCATTCCAGAGTACTGGAGCCCGAAATGAAAACGCTCTATAGCCCGCAGACTTTTTTTGGGCTTTGGGAATCACTAATAAGCCGGAGTCCTTTGAACGCAGATTTCTTGCCGGGACATATGGTACAATACAATCGGTTTGGAAACAGAGGACGTGGTGTCTACCAAAACAAAGAGGAAATTAACCATTCGGCTTGTTATAGGCACAAAGTTGAAAGCCAGCATGTGTGATGGTATGGTATACACATCTGTGAAGGCACCATTATTGCTGAAAGGTCCAAACAGGTTTTGGAGCAACATATGTTGTCATCCAAGCAACGTTATCATGGGCGCCCCTGCTTATTTCAGCAAAACAAGTGTTACAACAGTGTGGCTTCGCAAAAAAAAGAGTGCGGGTCCTTCCTGGCCCGCCTGCAATCCAGACCTGTCTCCCATAGAAAATGTGTGGCACATTATGAAGCCTAAAATGCGACAGCGGAGACCCCGGACTGTTGAAGGACTGAAGCTCTACATAAAACAAGAATGGGAAAGAATTCCACTTTCAAAGCTTCAACAATTAGTTTCCTCAGTTCCCAAACGGTTATTGAGTGTTGTTAAAAGAAAAGGTGATGTAACACAGTGGTGAACATGCCCTTTCCCAACTACTTTGGCACGTGTTGCAGCCATGAAATTCTAAGTTAATTATTATTTGGAAAATAAAATAAAGTTTATGAGTCTGAACATCAAATATGTTGTCTTTGTAGCATATTCAACTGAATATGGGTTGAAAAGGATTTGCAAATCATTGTATTCTGTTTATATTTACATCTAACACAATTTCCCGACTCATATGGAAACGGGGTTTCTACTAATACAAGTTTAAATCAATCAATCAATCAATCAATCAATCAATCAATCAATCAATCAATCAATCAATCAATCAATCAATCAATCAATCAATCGTCAAGAGTCTTTCATGACGTCACCTTCCACTCACCAGATCGACCACCGGCGACTTTTTGCGATTCTGTTTCTCCACCTCCACCTGCATCTTGGCCATGGGTTTCGCCATGGCCAGCGCCAGCTTGGCCTCCGCCTGCAGCTTCTTCTGTCGACTCAAGAAGTCCATGTCCTCCAGGGACTCGGAGTCCTCCTCCGTGGTGTCCCTGTCCGAGTAGGACGAACTCTGCTTGGACTGCGCGGCGGTGGCGGTACGACAAAGGGGAAGACACAAAGAAAGACAAAGGGTGTCATAAATGGATTCTGATAAACGGCATGTCTGCATAAAGTGATGATTTTTTGAAATGGCGACAATTCCCCATTAGATGGTGCTGTTTGCAGTCTTTCCAACATGTGCTGTAGCTCCTCATACACTGTCCAGTGCAGTGTTTTTCAACCACTAGTGGGCCGTGAGATACAGTCTGGTGTGCCGTGGATGATTACCTAATTTCATCCCTCTGGCCGTTGTTGCCTTTGGACCAGATGTTCCTCCGAGGGAATTTAAGTTAGTTTGATGACACATACGCTGATTTTAAATGAACCCCAGACAGAATAGGTATTTTGACATTTTATTCCAAAGCTTTGAAGGGACCAATCTATGAACAACACATTCCAATCGCATCGCCCAAGTTGATGTGTCAACACTACGGAAGTCTTGCCTTTTTCAATACACCACTAGCCAACTCTCACACTGTTATGTTAGATCCACTATGGACTGGGCTCTCACTATTATGTTAGATCCACTATGGACTGGACACTCACACTATTATGTTAGATCCACTATGAACTGGACTCCCACTATTATGTTAGATCCACTATGGACTGGACTCACACTGTTATGTTAGATCCACTATGAACTGGACTCCCACTATTATGCTAGATCCACTATGGACTGGACTCACACTATTATGTTAGATCCACTATGGACTGGACTCTCACTATTATGTTAAATCCACTATGGATTAGACTCCCACTATTATGTTAAATCCACTATGGACTGGACTCTCACTTTTATGTTAGATCCACTACGGACTGGACTCCCACTATTATGTTAAATCCACTATGGACCGGACTTTCACACTATCATGCTAGATCCACTATGGACTGGACTCTCACTATTATGTTAGATCCACTATGGACTGGACTCTCACACTATTATGTTAGATCCACTATGGACTGGACTCTCACACTATTACATTAGATCCACTATGGACTGGACTCTCACACTATTAAGTTAGATCCACTATGGACTGGACTCTCACACTATTATGTTAGATCCACTATGGACTGGACTTTCACACTATTATGTTAGATCCACTATGGACTGGACTCCCACTATTATGTTAGATCCACTATGGACTGGACTCTCACACTATTATGTTAAATCCACTATGGACTGGACTCTCACACTATTATGTTAGGTCCACTATAGACTGGACTCTCACACTATTATGTTAGATCCACTATGGACTGGACTCTCACTATTATGTTAGATCCATTATGGACTGGACTCTCACACAATTATGTTAGATCCACTATGGACTGGACTCTCCCACTATTATGTTAGATCCACTATGGACTGGACTCTCCCACTATTATGTTAGATCCACCATGGACTGGACTCTCACACTATTATGTTAGATCCACTATGGACTGGACTCTCACACTATTATGTCAGATCCACTATGGGCTAGACTCCCACTATTATGTTGGATCCACTATGGACTGGTCTCCCACTATTATGTTAAATCCACTATGGACTGGACTCTCACTATTATGTTGGATCCACTATGGACTGGACTCTCACTATTATGTTAGATCCACTATGGACTGGACTCTCACACTATTAGGTTAGATCCACCATGGACTGGACTCTCACATTATTATGTTAGATCCCCACATCCGTGCTCCCCTCCAAGGTTTCTCATTGTCATCCCATCGGGTTGAGTTTTTCCTTGCCCTGATGTATCGTTGTGGCTTGTGCAGCCCTTTGAGACACTCGTGATTTAGTGCTAAATAAGTACAGCACCGACACTCGACAACGACACTTTATTTGCGTATTCTAATTACTGGTCTGCAAAAAAATATTTTTAACCTAATTAGGTGAAATGACATCCTCCATCACGGTACACGAGTGTGGGTAAAAAAACACGGCAGGAGATCCTAATAAATGTACGTCAGCAGCGGAACATTTCCCTCTGGCTGTGTTAATAACTGTCAGGCTGAATGTAATCCAACTTCTTTCTCATTTGCTGCCCAGGAATTGTTTAACAGGCCAGAAAATGCAGGCAAAAGACGTCCACTAAAGCCGATCCCTATTGAGCATCTGAGTCTGGTGTCGTGCTGGACTTACCATGGGGGACAGAGGCGTGTCCAGGCTGGTCTCAGTCTTGCTGTCGTCCGCATCGCTGTCCTTGTCGCTGCCGCTGTCGTTGACGAAGCAGATCTGCAGGTTCATGCCGCTCTGCAGCCTGTAGACCCGGGACACATAAGGACAGTTTAGAAATGCAATGAGGACCCACTCAATAAGTGTGTTTAATCATCGATCTATGCCAGGGGTCACCAACCAGGTCGCCCGTAAGGACCAGATGAGTCGCCCGCTGGCCTGTTCTAAAAATAGCTCAAATAGCAGCACTTACCAGTGAGCTGCCTCTATTTTTTAAATTGTATTTATTTACTAGCAAGCTGGTCTCGCTTTGCTGGACATTTTTAATTCTAAGAGAGACAAAACTCAAATAGAATTTGAAAATCCAAGAAAATATTTGAAAGACTTGGTCTTCACTTGTTTGAATAAATGTATTTATTTTTTTTTACTTTGCTTCTTATAACTTTCAGAAAGACAATTTTAGAGAAAAAATACAACCTTAAAAATTATTTTAGGATTTTTAAACACATATACCTTTTTACCTTTTAAATTATTTCATCTTCTTTCCTGACAATTTAAAACAATGTTCAAGTACATTTATTATTTTTATTGTAAAGAATAATAAATACATTTTAATTTTAGCTTCTGTTTTTTCTACGAAGAATATTTGTGAAATATTTCTTCAAACTTATTATGTTTCAAATTCAAAAAAAATATTCTGGCAAATCTAGAAAATATGTACAATCAATTTGAAATCTTATTTCAAAGTCTTTCTAGAAGAAATAATGATTTGTCTTTGTTAGAAATATAGCTTGGTCCAATTTGTTATATATTCTAACAAAATGCAGATTGGATTTTAACCTGTTTAAAACATGTCATCAAAATTCTAAAATTAATCTTAGTCAGGAAAAATTACTAATGATGTTCCATAAATTTTTATTTTTTTATTTTTTCAAAAAGATTCGAATTAGCTAGTTTTCTCTTCTTTTTTTGGGTTGAATTTTGAATTTTAAAGAGTCGAAATTGAAAATAAACTACGTTTCAAAATTACATTTTCATTTTTTTTCCCGTTTTCTCCTCTTTTAAAACGTTCAATTAAGTGTTTTTTTCATCGTTTATTCTCTATAATAAACCTTCCGTAAAAGGACAAAAAATGTACGACGAAATGACAGACAGAAAACCCATTTTAATATATATATAGATTTATTTATTAAAGGTAAATTGAGCAAATTGGCTATTTCTGCCAATTTATTTAAGTGTGTATCAAACTGGTAGCCCTTGGCATTAATCAGTACCCAAGAAGTTGGATACAACTCAAGGTGTGCACGGAGCTCTGAACTTCCCGGGGGGTCCCGAGGCATTCCCAGGCCAGCCGGGAGACATAGTCTTCCCAACGTGTCCTGGGTCTTCCCCGTATTTAATGACCACACACCCCCTACACATTTCTATTAAATACAAGATGTCCGAGTCCACTGGACCCGGGGATAATAGAAGTGTGGAAATTGATGTTCTTTGTACCACACCCACACACACACAGCAGGCCTAGACAGGAGGAGGACAGAGTGTAGGTACACAGAACATCAGAGGGTGAAATGTGCGACAAAATGAGAGCAAACAGTGTTGACAAACAATTTTGCAACCTTGTGTGGGAACCGCAGGAGCAGAAACACAAAAGAAGAATCCCTGTTGGATGCGGAAACGGGCAGAGAAACCTTTCGCGCAACGTTTATATTGTTGTTACTCAGCCGGCGTTTGTGGGTCTGATGGACCCGTTGCATTTTTTTGGCTTTTAATGCCTCACAATGAAATACTTTTATGTTAAAATACTGAACATATGTTTATTGGGATAAGGTAAACATCTGTTCAGGAGGACGACGGAGTGTAGGTACACAGAACATCAGAGGGGGAAATGTGCGAGAAAATGAGAGCAAACAGTGTTGCCAAATAATGTTGCAACCTTGTGTGGGAACCAAAGGTGCGGAAACACAAAAGACGAATTCCCGTGGGATGCAGAAACTGGCAGAGAAATTTTTCGTGCAACGTTCATATTGTTGTTACTCAGCCGGTGTTTGTGGGTCTGATGGACCTGTTGCATTTTGTGGCTTTTAATGCTTCACCATCTAACACCTTTATGTTAAAATACTGAACATATGTTTATTGGGATAAGGTAAACATCTGTTCAATATTTTAACATAAAAGTGTTTGATTGTGAGGCATTAAAAGCCACAAAATGCACCGGGTCCATCAGACCCACAAACACTGTCTGAGTAACAACAATATGAACGTTGCACGGAAAATTTCTCTGCCAGTTTGTGCATCCCACAGGGATCCTTCTAATGTGTTTCTGCACCTGCGGTTCCCACACAAAGTTGCAAAATTGTTTGTCAACACTGTCTGCTCTCATTTTCTCGCACTTTTCACCCTTTGATGTTCTGCACACCTATACTCTGTCCTCCTCCTGAACAGATGTTTAACACTTTTATGTTAAAATATTGAACAGATGTTTACCTTATCCCAATAAAATTCTGTTCAGTATTTTTTTTACCTTTACCCAATAAACATATGTTCAGTATTTTAACATAAAAGTGTTAGATTGTGAAGCATTGAAAGCCACAAAATGCAAAAGGTCCATCAGACCCCCAAACGCTGGCTGAGTAACAACAATATGACACAAGGGCTGAATCCAAATATGCTCTTCGATTTTCAAAATACAGACATCTCAAAACTTTCGTAGGACTTGACCAAAACAACTCAACATTAAAATATCAGAATTAGATTCAGAAATACTTAAATAATCACCGAAGGCAAATTAAGATTGTCCGCACAATCCCATTAAAGTCCTACTGAAAGCCACTACTAGCGACTACGCAGTCTGATAGTTTATATATCAAAGATGAAATATTAACATTGCAACACATGACAATACGGCCGCTTTAGTTTACTAAATTACAATTTTAAATTTTGCATGAAGTAACCTGTTGAAAACGTGGTGGTATGATGAGGAGTGCGCGTGACGTCACGGATTGTAGCGGACATATTTTTCCAGCCCGATCCCAGCTATAAGTAGTCTGCTTTAATCACATAATTACACAGTATTCTGGACATCTGTGTTGCTGAATCTTTTGCAATTTGTTCAATGAATAATGGAGACATCAAAGAAGAAAGATGTAGGTGGGAAGTGGTGTATTGCGGCCGCCTTTAGCAACACAAACACAGCCGGTGTTTCCCTGTTTACATTCCTGAAGGTGAAGCTTCACTATGGAACAGAGCGGTCAAGCGAACATGGTTCCCCACCACATGTCAACCGGCAGGTTTCGGTGAGAAAATTGTGGTAATAAGTCGGCTCTTACTGTAGACATGAGCGAAGCTTGCGTCGTACCTCGTGCACCTGTCAAAGAGGCAGCTGCGTGGCTTCACTCGGTCGCCACACCCCTCTGACTTTCAGGTACGACAGTATAATCTCACTACAACACTAGTAATACAATAAGCAGATAAGGGATTTTCCAGAATTATCCTGGTAAATCAATCAATGTTTATTTATATAGCCCCAAATCACAAATGTCTCAAAGGACTGCAAAAAACATTACGACTACAACATTCTCGGAAGAAATGTGTCTAATAACATCTGAATCGCTCACACTGCCCTGTTTTTTTTTTTCTTTTTTCTAGTCCTTCACTCTAACTTTCCTCATCCACGAATCTTTCATCCTCGCTCAAATTAATGGGGAAATCGTCGCTTTTTTTGGTCCGAATCGCTCTCGCTGCTGGTGGCCATGATTGTAAACAATGTGAGGAAGTGAGGATCCCCACAACCCGTGACGTTCTCTACTAAATCCTTTCAGCAAAAATATGGCAATATGGCGAAATGATGAAGTATGACACATAGAATGGACCTGCTATCCCCGTTTAAATAAGAAAATATAATTTCAGTAGGACTTTAACGAGCAGATAAACGTTAGAGGGAGACAGAACAGGATCCCCCCTTTTGGAAAAGGTGAGAAACAGGGATGGGGGGCTAAGCCTGGCCCCTGGAGAGGGGGTCCAGACTGAGGCCAATGGAAAAAAAACAACTCATAGCCATAGCACACATAAACATGTGTGTGGGAGGGAAACATCAAAGAACACAAAATACATTAGAAGAACAGAGCTGATGCAACCAAACATTTCTACACATAGCCACAAAAGTTTAAAAAACCAAAAAAAAACTACTGAATTGTGTACTCTGCTCATCTGGTTTGTGACGTAAGTTAAAGAAGCCGGTGAAAAAATGTGCCGTTACCGTGACGACAGACTGGGTTTGCCGCTCTTGCTGCAGCTGGTGTAGATGCCCGGTCCATCGTCAAAGAAACTGCCCAGGGCCAACTTCTGCCGGATGGACTCTCTCTCATTTTTCTGGGCCTGAAACAGAAGACAAAAAAACAAAAAAAAAACATCTTGTTAGAACTTTTCCTTCAGGTTGTCAGGGTCGCATTATTTTTAGAGCACGGCACAGTCCCCCCCCCCTCCCCCCCTTACGCGAGATCCTGAGAGCTGGTGTATTTATAGCGGCAGCAGCCTCCTCATTTGCAGCGAGAGTCTGGGTGTCAGCTTAACAAGCTGAGATACAAAAACAAAAACTTGCAAAAGGAACCTTCCAACTATGCACTGCACATGTTGACAGGCAGAGGGTGCTGTTGCCTTGCAGAAAAACAGCCATTCGTATGGAATGCACTTTAGAATAAAGTGCCTTTTTACTGTCACTATACACCAGGGGTAGGGAACCTATGGCTCTAGAGCCAGATGTGGCTCTTTCAAAGACTACATCTGGCTCTCAGATAAATCGTAGCTGGCATTGCTCAACATAATAAGTCATGAATAATTCCGCTGATAATCACAGTGTTAAAAATAACGTTCAAAAGATAAGACATTCTCATGCATTTTAATCCATCCATCCTTTTTCTATCGCACCTGTTCAAGAAGTCGCATTAATGGTGAGAAGTATTGTATTTATTATTGGTTAGCTTTAGAATAAGTGAATTATATCGTGAAGTGAATTATATTTATATAGCGCGTTTTCTCTAGTGACTCAAAGCGCTTTACATAGTGAAACCCAATATTTAAGTTACATTTAAAGCAGTGTGGGTGGCACTGGGAGCAGGTGGGTAAAGTGTCTTGCCCAAGGACACAACGGCAGTGACTAGGATGGCGGAAGCGGGGATTGAACCTGGAACCCTCAAGTTGCTGGCACGGCCACTCTACCATCTGAGACAGGGGTAGGGAACCTATGGCTCTAGAGCCAGATGTGGCTCTTTTGATGACTGCATCTGGCTCTCAGATAAATCTTAGCTGACATTGCTTAATAGATAAGTTATGAATAATTCCGCTGGTAGTCACAGTGTCAAAAATAACCTTCAAAATATAAAAAATTCTCATGCATTTTAATCCATCCATCTGGTTTCTACCGCACCTGTTCAAGAAGTCGCATTAATGGTTAGAGTTTTTGCCTCTTTGAGTTGTAATTTGACCCCCTTAACATGCTTCAAAACTCACCAAACTTGACACACACATTAGGACTGGCAAATATTGCGATCTAATGAAAAAAAAACAAAAAAAAACTCAAAAATGCGCTCTAGCGCAATTTTTGAATAAAACACAGAAAAAACTGCTCCTAGGAAGAGAAAACAGACAAAAATGCTTGTAACTTCCAGTAGGAATGCCGGAAAGACATGAAACAAAAACTTCTATGTAGGTCTAACTTAGACCTACATTTTAATAAATGACATCCTGCAGAAAAAATCAACAGGAAGTTAAAAATTACCCCTTCAAAATAAAAGTTTTGTAAAAAGCCGTCACCTTTTTCAAATCGAAACTCCTCCCAGTGCGTTTTTTCGTTTTGGCTTCAAACTCGCACAGGAGAGAGATTGAAGCCTTTTGATTAAAACTGTCCAACAAAGTTTTGATTACTGCTCCGGTTTGGATTTGACGCGCCTTCAAAAAACCCTGCACAAATTTTCCTAAAAAATGACGTTTTTGCCTCTTTGACCTTTAATTTGACCCACTTAAAACGCTTCAAAGTGCAAGTTAAAGCTCTGTTATGCAGACCGAAAGCCATTTATCAACAACACCCAGAATCGCCGATCTGTAATTTCACCCCCTTAACATGCTTCAAAACTCACCAAATTTTACACACACATCAGGACTGGCAAAAACTGCCATCTAATAAAAAACAAACCCCAAAAATAAAAATTGCGCTTAGCGTCCACTAGGAAAAAAAACAGACAAAACTGCATGTAACTTCTGTTAGAAATGTCGTAGAGACATGAAATAACAAACTTCTATGTAGGTCTGACTAAGATCGGGACTCGGGACACGGTGGCAACAGCCAAAGGCGGACCCAACGCTGCTTGCAGCTTTAATTTTATTTATTGTTGGTCCGCTTCAGAATAACAGTGTTATTAAAAAAAAAAGACTTATTTTATTATACTCTAAAAATGTTGGTTTTACTTAAAAATGCACGCATTTAGTTGTGTTCAGTCTTAAAAAAATATTATATGTCCCTCACAAAAGTATTTTTTTCAAATATTTGGCTTGTATGGCTCTCTCAACCAAAAAGGTTCCCGACCCCTGATCTGAGATGTACCGCCCCAATAACAACATTATTAAAAAGAATAAGAGACTTATTATTCTCTAAAAATGTTGGTCTTACTTAAAAATGCACGCATTTAATTGTATGCAGTGTTAAAAAAATATTATATGGCTCTCACTGAAATACGTTTCAAAATATTTGGCTTTCATGGCTCTCTTGGCCAAAAAGGTTCCCGACCCCTGCTATACACACAGGTACAATGATATCGAAAGCAACTCCGGTATCAGTGTGACAGTCTACAACAGGGGTCACCAACCTTTTTGAAACCAAGAGCTACTTCTTGGGTACTGATTAATGCGAAGGGCTACCAGTTTGATACACACTTAAATAAATTGCCAGAAATAGCCAATTTGCTCAATTTACCTTTAACTCTATGTTATTATGAATAATTAATGATATTTATCTTTGTGGAAACACTGATCATCTTAATTATTTCTCACAATAAATATATATTTTTGATGACATGTTTTAAATAGGTTAAAATTAGGGATGCACCGATTAATCGGTAACCGAATATATTTGGTCGAATATGGCAAAAAAAGCCGCATTCGGCCTTCGGTGGAATGAGTTAAAAACAAGGCCGAATAGTGGCGTGTGACGCAATTTTTTGACGCGGTGAACCAACGTGCAGTGACGTTGGGATATGTTGTGTACCTGTATAAGTGTATGAGGTTACAAGCACACACTTATTGAGATTTAGTGGGGCCTCTGTTTACATTATTAGCCTGTTGTGTAGGCTACCTGTATAAGTGTATGAGGTTACAAGCACACACTTATTGAGATTTACTTGAGCTTTCTGTTTACATTATCAGCCTGTTGTGTAGGCTACCTGTATAAGTGTATGAGGTTACAAGCACACACTTATTGAGATTTAGTGGGGCCTCTGTTTACATTATTAGCCTGTTGTGTAGGCTACCTGTATAAGTGTATGAGGTTACAAGCACACACTTAATTGAGATTTACTTGAGCCTTCTGTTTACATTATTAGCATATCTACTGTGGCTAAGCAGACTTTTGCCAAAAGGACAATAATTCATTTGTTGTGGGTTTATCCACTTTAATGCACTTTATTTTTTTTTGGAATGCATGTTTTGTTTGAAGGCCTAATATAAATGAAAAACTGTGCTTTTTTTTTGAAAAGCAAAGACTACTGGAATATTAAAGAAATGTCAATATTCAATAAAAAAATACTTTATTTGAAAAACATGTCTAAATATTTATTCTAGGCTATTTATGCAATATAAAAAAAATTGTGAAAAACTGCATTCATTATTCGGTATTCGGCCTTCGGCCAAGCGTTTAAATTTTATTCGGCTTCGGCTTTGGCCACAAATTTTCATTTCGGTGCATCCATAGTTAAAATCCAATCTGCACTCTGTTAAAATATATAACAAATTGGACCAAGTTATATTTCTGACAAAAACAAATCATCATTTCTTCTACATTTTCCGGGAACTAAAATTTTAAAACAAATTCAAAAGACTTTGAAATAAGATTTACATTTGATTCTACAGATTTACTAGATTTGCCAGAATATTTTTTTTGAATTTGAATCATAACAAGCAGTTTTGTCTGTGTTTTCTTCCTAGGAGCAGTTTTTTCTGTGTTTTATTCAAAAATTGCGCTAGAGCGCATTTTTGAGTTTTGTGTTTTTTTTTTTCATTAAATCGCTTTTTTTGCCAGTCCTGATGTGTGTGCCAAGTTTGGTGGGTTTTGAAGCATTTTAAGGGGGTCAAATTGCAGCTCAAAGAGGCAAAAATAGCATTTTTTGCGAAAATTTTGCTTTGAATGAGTTTTTGCAAAATTTCTGTTGATTTTTGCTGCAGAAGTTTCGAATTGGAAATGTAGGTCTCAGTGAGACCTACATAGAGGTTTTTGTTTCATGTCTCTACGACATTCCTAACGGAAGTTACAAGAAGTCTGTTTTTTGTTTCTTCCTAGGGGGCGCTAGCGCGCAATTTTAATTTTTGGGGTTTGGGTGCTTAATAAGTTGGGAAGGTTTGCCAGACCGACGTGTGTGTCAAATTTGGTGAGTTTTGAAGCATATTAAGGGGGTCTAATTAGGGTGCGAAGGAGCGGAATAATAATAAAGAATAATAATAATAATAATAAAACACAGCAGTTTCAATAGGGTTCTTGGCCCATTGCAAAGTATATATGTATACACACACATATATATATATATATATATATATATATATATACACAGTATATTTATGTATAAATATACCTATACTGGCTCACCTGCACTGGCTTCCTTAAGATGTGATTTTAAGGTTTTACTACTTACGTATACAATACTACACGGTCTAGCTCCATCCTATCTTGCTGATTGTATTGTACCATATGGACTGGACTCTCACACTATTATGTTAGCTCCACTATGGACTGGACTCCTACACTATTATGTTAGATCCTCTATGGACTGGACTCTCCCACTATTATGTTAGATCCACTATGGACTGGACTCTCACACTATTATGTTAGATCCACTATGGACTGGACTCTCCCACTATTATGTTAGATCCACTATGGACTGGACTCTCACTATTATGTTAGATCCACTATGGACTGGACTCTCACACTATTAAGTTAGATCCACTATGGACTGGACTCTCACACTATTATGTTAAATCCACTGTGGACTGGACTCTCACACTATTATGTTGGATCCACTATGGACTGGACTCTCACTATTATGTTAGATCCACTTTGGACTGGACTCTCACTATTATGTTAGATCCACTATGGACTGGACTCTCACACTATTACGTTAGATCCACTATGGACTGGACTCTCACACTATTATGTTAGATCCACTGTGGACTGGACTCTCACACTATTATGTTAAATCCACTATGGACTGGACTCTCACACTATTATGTTAGATCCACTATGGACTGGACTCTCACACTATTATGTTAGATCCACTATGGACTGGACTCTCACACTTTTATGTTAGATCCACTATGGACTGGACTCTCACTATTATGTTAGATCCACTATGGACTGGACTGACACTATTATGTTGGATCCACTATGGACTGGACTCACACTATTATGTTAGATCCACTATGGACTGGACTCTCACTATCATGTTAGATCCACTATGGTCTGGACTCACACTATTATGTTAGATCCACTATGGACTGGACTCTTACTATTATGTTAGATCCACTATGGACTGGACTCTCACTATTATGTTAGATCCTCTATGGACTGGACTCTTACTATTATGTTAGATCCACTATGGACTGGACTCTCACTATTATGTTAGATCCACTATGGACTGGACTCTCACTATTATGTTAGATCCATTATGGACTGGACTCTCACTATTATGTTAGATCCACTATGGACTGGACTCTCACACTATTATGTTAGATCCACTATGGATTGGACTCTCTCAATATAATGTTAGATCCACTATGGACTGGACTCTCACACTATTATGTTAGATCCACTATGGACTGGACTCTCAAATTATTATGTTAGATCCACTATGGACTGGACTCTCACACTATTATGTTACATCCACTATGGACTGGACTCTCACTATTATGTTAGATCCACTATGGACTGGACTCTCACTATTATGTTAGATCCACTATGGACTGGACTCTCACTATTATGTTACATCCACTATGGACTATGATTACATCATGTACAAAAGTGCACTTTATTTGTTTTAAATGATTGTAGTGGCGTTCTGTACAAAAAGTGCACTTTAATTTAGTGTTGTTTTGATGTCATCTTAGTGACATCATGCACAAAAGTGCACTTTATTTGTTTTAAACTATTGTAGTGGCGTTCTGTACAAAAAGTGCACTTTAATTTAGTGTCGTTGATACGTCATCTTAGTGACATCATGCACAAAAGTGCACTTTATTTGTTTTAAATGATTGTAGTGGCGTTCTGTACAAAAAGTGCACTTTAATTTAGTGTTGTTTTGATGTCATCTTAGTGACATCATGCACAAAAGTGCACTTTATTTGTTTTAAACTATTGTAGTGGCGTTCTGTACAAAAAGTGCACTTTAATTTAGTGTCGTTGATACGTCATCTTAGTGACATCATGCACAAAAGTGCACTCATAGCTTGTTTTAAAATGTCTCTGACAATCTTGCACTTTCTGTTTTGGAAATGACATGAATGTTTTTGCCACTGCTTAATAACTGTTTCATAAATACACTTTTAGTTGTGATTTCCCTCTCTGCATGAAAGTTTAAAAGTAGCATATATGAATGCAGTATGAAGAAGAATGTTTGAATGTAGACACATAGAATCATCATACTGCTGTCATTATATGTGTCAAGTCTTCATTCAAGGCTAAGGCAACATATCCACATATATATGCTGTATGGTCACATGGCCTGACAATATCCACATATCAATAAAAGTCCACATCGCCAAAACAAAGTGTGCGAATAAACATGTCTCGTCATCTTTTTAGATATTTTGGAGATATCCTGTTCTGTAAATGTTGTCTTTAAAAAAAACCACAGCTCCCTTTCTTGATTGTAATTATGGTACATGAGCAGCACTGAAGTGCACTCAAACCAGCAAAATGCTCCTTTAGGCCAAAGTGCTAATCTAACAACAGCATCCACGGGATAATTTTTCTTGCTTTTTCCGATCATGTTTTAATTTCTCCTGTTATAAAATGCAAAATGAATAAAAAAAAAATATGGGTGATTAAAGCTAATAAACAATAAAGACATTGAACTCGGGTTGTACATACAAACCCTGTTTCCATATGAGTTGGAAATTGTGTTAGATGTAAATATAAACAGAATACAATGATTTGCAAATCCTTTTCAAGCCATATTCAGTTGAATATGCTACAAAGACAACATATTTGATGTTCAAACTCATTAACTTTTTAAATAATCATTAACTATAGAATTTGATGACAGCAACATGTGACAAAGAAGTTGGGAAAGGTGTCAATGAATACTGATAAAGTTGAGGAATGCTCATCAAACACTTATTTGGAACATCCCACAGGTGTGCAGGCTAATTGGGAAACGGTGGGTGCCATGATTGGGTATAAAAACAGCTTCCCAAAAAAATGCTCAGTCTTTCACAAGAAAGGATGGGGCGAGGTACACCCCTTTGTCCACAACTGTGTGAGCAAATAGTCAAACAGTTTAAGAACAACCTTTCTCAAAGTGCAATTGCAAGAAACTAAGGGATTTCAACATCTACGCTCCATAATATCATCAATAGGTTCAGAGAATCTGGAGAAATCACTCCACGTAAGCGGCATGGCCGGAAAACAACATTGAATGACCGTGATCTTCGATCCTCCAGACGGTACTGTATCAAAAACCGACATCAATCTCTAAAGGATATCACCACATGGGCTCAGGAACACTTCAGAAAACCACCGTCACTAAATACAGTTGGTCGCTACATCTGTAAGTGCAAGTTAAAGCTCTACTATGCAAAGCCAAAGCCATTTATCAACAACATCCAGAAACGCCGCCGGCTTCTCTGGGCCCGAGATCATCTAAGATGGACTGATGCAAAGTGGAAAAGTGTTCTGTGGTCTGACGAGTCCACATTTCAAATAGTTTTTGGAAATATCCGACATTGTGTCATCCGGACCAAAGGGGAGGCGAACCATCCAGACTGTTATCGACACAAAGTTGAAAAGCCAGCATGTGTGATGGTATGGGGGTGCATTAGTGCCCAAGGCATGGGTAACTTACACATCTGTGAAGGCACCATTAATGCTGAAAGGTACATACAAGTTTTGGAACAACATATGCTCCCATCTAAGCGCCGTCTTTTTCATGGACGCCCCTGCTTATTTCAGCAAGACAATGCCAAGCCACATTCAGCACGTGTTACAACAGCGTGGCTTCGTAGTAAAAAAGAGTACGGGTACTTTCCTGGCCCGCCTGCAGTCCAGACCTGTCTCCCATGGAAAATGTGTGGCGCATTATGAAGCGTAAAATACGACAGCGGAGACCCCGGACTGTTGAAGGACTGAAGCTCTACATAAAACAAGAATGGGAAAAAATTCCACTTTCAAAGCTTCAACAATTAGCTTCCTCAGTTCCCAAACGTTTATTGAGTGTTGTTAGAAGAAAAGGTGATGTAACACAGTGGTGAACATGCCCTTTCCCAACTACTTTGGCAAGTGTTGCAGCTACGAAATTCTAAGCTAATTATTATTTGCAAAGAAAACCAAAAAAGTTTATGAGTTTGAACATCAAATATGTTGTCTTTGTAGCATATTCAACTGAATATGGGTTGAAAAGGATTTGCAAATCATTGTATTCCGTTTATATTTAAATCAAACACAATTTCCCAACTCATATGGAAACTGGGTTTGTATTTCTTTTTCCTTTCCACTCACATTTTTCTCATTTCTTGTCTATCTCCCTTCCCCACGTTCCCATGTGCTCCTTATCTACTCCATTCATCCTCCTTCCAGACATTTCCCCTCCATCTCGACTCGTCACCATCTGCCCGGAGCCTCTACGGTTCCTTCAAGCTGTCTTTTCTTGTCATTTCGTTCCCTTTCCGCCCACTACTATCTGACAAACACCCCCTCTGGTTCTGCTGGACAAATGGACATAAGCCCTGCCACTTAATTGCCACCAGATGGCAATGAAGTGGAGTGGGACTGGGACTCAAACACTCGGTCTAGTTTAATATCAGCACTCCAAAAGGTATATAACGGGTGTGGCGACGTGTCCGCACAGCCCTCACAATACAGCAAGCAATTGTTCAAATGATATCTCTACAAGGCGAAATATTACGGTATGTATTAGTATTATGTATTAGTATAGTACCGCGATACTAATGAATCATATTCGGTACTATACCGCCTCTAAAAATTACCCGTCCCCCACAACACACCGGTGTCAAAATGTAAACAAATGCCATGGGTGGATCTACACCTAACATCCACTGTAATGATACCAAGTACAGGAGTGTATCTAGTCAGTATTACTATGATTACATCGATATTTTTTAGCATCACAAAATCTTCTTATTTTTCATGTGTTTCCAAATGAAATCTTGTGAAAACATTACATGATTCTTGTAATTATATGCCTTTATTTTTGTTATGTTTACTCTTTTATTTTGACCCTAATACTTATTTATATTAGTTAGTATTAGGGCTGTACGGTATGCCGGTATTAGTATAGTACCGCAATACTAATGAATCATATTCGGTACTATACCGCCTCTAAAAATTACCGATTCCCCACAACACACCGGCGTCAAAATGTAAACAAACGCCATGGGTGGATCTACACCTAACATCCACTGTAATGATACCAAGTACAGGAGCGTATCTAGTCAATATTACTATGACTACATCGATATTTTTTAGCATCACAAAATCTTCCTATTTTTCATGAATGAAAAATGGAATCTTGTGAAAACATTACATGATTCTTGTAATTATAGGCCTTTATTTTTGTTATGTTTATTTGTTTATTTTGACCCTAATACTTATTTATATTAGTTAGTATTAGGGCTGTACGGTATGCCGGTATTAGTATAGGACCGCGATACTAATGAATCATATTCGGTACTATACCACCTGTAAAAATTAACGATTCCCAACAAAACACCGGCGTCAAAATGTAAACAAATGCCATGGATGGATCTACACCTAACATCCACTGTAATGATACCAAGTACAGGAGCGTATCTAGTCAATATTACTGTAATTATATCGATATTTTTTAGCATCACAAAATCTTCCTATTTTTCATGTATGAAAAATGAAATCTTGTGAAAACATAACATGATTCTTGTAATTATTTGCCTTTATTTTTGTTATGTTTACTTATTTATTTTGACCCTAATACTTATTCATATTAGTTAGTATTAGGGTTGTACGGTATGCCGGTATTAGTATAGTAACCGCGATACTAATGAATCATATTCGGTACTATACCGCCTCTAAAAATTAACGATTCCCCACAACACATCGGCGTCAAAATGTAAACAAATGCCATGGGTGGATCTACACCTAACATCCACTGTAATGATACCAAGTACAGGAGCGTATCTAGTCGATATTACTATGATTACATCGATATTTTTTAGCATCACAACATTTTCATATTTTTCATGTATGAAAAATGAAATCTTGTGAAAACATTACATGATTCTTGTAATTACATGCCTTAATTTTTGTAACGTTTACTTATTTATTTTGACCCTAATACTTATTTACATTAGTTAGTATTAGGGTTGTACTGTATACAGGTATTAGTATAGTACCGAAATACTAATGAATCATATTCGGTACTATACCGCCTCAAAAAATTACCGATTCCCCACAACACACCGGCGTCAAAATGTAAACAAATGCCATGGGTGGATCTACACCTAACATCCACTGTAATGATACCAAGTACAGGAGTGTATCTAGTCAATATTACTATCATTACATCGATATTTTTTAGCATCACAAAATCTTCCTATTTTTTTTGTAAGAAAAATGAAATCTTGTGAAAACATTACATGATTCTTGTAATTTTATGCCGTAATTTTTGTAATGTTTACTTATTTATTTTGACCCTAATACTTATTTATATTAGTTAGTATTAGGGCTGTACGGTATGCCGGTATTAGTATAGTACCGCGATCCTAATGAATCATATTCGGTACTATACCGCCTCTAAAAATTACCCGTCCCCCACAACACACCGGTGTCAAAATGTAAACAAATGCCATGGGTGGATCTACACCTAACATCCACTGTAATGATACAAAGTACAGGAGTGTATCTAGTTAGTATTACTATGATTACATCGATATTTTTTAGCATCACAAAATCTTCTTATTTTTCATGTATTTCCAAATGAAATCTTGTGAAAACATTACATGATTCTTGTAATTATATGCCTTTATTTTTGTTATGTTTACTTATTTATTTTGACCCTAATACTTATTTATATTAGTTAGTATTAGGGCTGTACGGTATGCCGGTATTAGTATAGTACCGCAATACTAATGAATCATATTCGGTACTATACCGCCTCTAAAAATTACCGATTCCCCACAACACACCGGCGTCAAAATGTAAACAAACGCCATGGGTGGATCTACACCTAACATCCACTGTAATGATACCAAGTACAGGAGCGTATCTAGTCGATATTACTATGATTACATCGATATTTTTTAGCATCACAACATTTTCATATTTTTCATGTATGGAAAATGAAATCTTGTGAAAACATTACATGATTCTTGTAATTATATGCCTTAATTTTTGTAACGTTTACTTATTTATTTTGACCCTAATACTTATTTATATTAGTTAGTATTAGGGTTGTACTGTATACAGGTATTAGTATAGTACCGCGATACTAATGAATCATATTCGGTACTATACCGCATCTAAAAATTACCGATTCCCCACAACACACCGGCGTCAAAATGTAAACAAATGCCATGGGTGGATCTACACCTAACATCCACTGTAATGATACCAAGTACAGGAGCGTATCTAGTCAATATTACTATGATTACATCGATATTTTTTAGCATCACAACATTTTCATATTTTTCACGTATGAAAAATGAAATCTTGTGAAAACATTACATGATTCTTGTAATTATATGCATTAATTTTTGTAACATTTACTTATTTATTTTGACCCTAATACTTATTTATATTAGTTAGTATTAGGGTTGTACTGTATACAGGTATTAGTATAGTACCGCGATACTAATGAATCATATTCGGTACTATACCGCCTCTAAAAATTACCCGTCCCCCACAACACACCGGTGTCAAAATGTAAACAAATGCCATGGGTGGATCTACACCTAACATCCACTGTAATGATACAAAGTACAGGAGTGTATCTAGTCAGTATTACTATGATTACATCGATATTTTTTAGCATCACAAAATCTTCTTATTTTTCATGTATTTCCAAATGAAATCTTGTGAAAACATTACATGATTCTTGTAATTATATGCCTTTATTTTTGTTATGTTTACTTATTCATTTTGACCCTAATACTTATTTATATTAGTTAGTATTAGGGCTGTACGGTATGCCGGTATTAGTATAGTACCGCGATACTAATGAATCATATTCGGTACTATACCGCCTCTAAAAATTACCGATTCCCCACAACACACCGGCGTCAAAATGTAAACAAATGCCATTGGTGGATCTACACCTAACATCCACTGTAATGATACCAAGTACAGGAGCGTATCTAGTCAATATTACTATGATTACATCGATATTTTTTAGCATCACAAAATCTTCCTATTTTTCATGTATGAAAAATGGAATCTTGTGAAAACATTACATGATTCTTGTAATTTTATGCCTTCATTTTTGTTATGTTTACTTATTTATTTTGACCCTAATACTTATTTATATAAGTTAGTATTAGGGTTGTACTGTATGCCGGTTTTAGTATAGTACCGCGATACTAATGAATCATATTCGGTACTATACCGCCTGTAAAAATTATTGCGGTACCCCACAACACACCGTACCTCACCGGCGACAAAATCAATCAATCAATCAATGTTTATTTATATAGCCCTAAATCACCAGTGTCTCAAAGGGCTGCACAAACCACAACATTTTCGGTAGGGCCCACATAAGGGCAAGGAAAAACTCACCCTAGTGGGACGTCGACCATGATGACTATGAGAAACCTTGGAGAGGACCGCATATGTGGGCAACCCCCGCCATCACAATTAGTTATTAATGACATTTAATTATTCATTAAAATTAGTCATTAATGACATTTAGTTATTAATTCCAATTAGTTATCAAATGCAACTAGTTATTAATTGCAATTAGTTATGAATGACATTTAGTTATTTATTACAATTAATAATGATTTACAATTAGTTATTAATGAAATTTAGTTATTAATTATTATAATATAATAATTACATTTAGTTGATTAATTATATTTACTTGTTATCACAATTAGTTATTAATTACAATGCATTATTAATGACATTTAGTTATTTACAATTAGTTGTTAAATACAATTACTTATGACTTACAATTAGTTATCAATGACATTTAGATATTCATCACAATTAGTTATTAATTGCAATTAGTTATTAATGACATTTACTTATTAATGACATTTAGTTAATGATTACAAATAGTTAATAATTATATCTAGTTATTAATGAAATTAAGTTATTATCACCATTAATAATTAATACAATTAGTTATTAATGACATTTAGTTATAAATGATTGTTAGTTAATAATTACATCTAGTTATTAATGATATTTACTTTTACCACAATTAGTTATTAACTACAATGACTTGTTAATTAAATGTAAACAAACGCCATGGGTGGATCTACACCTAACATCCACTGTAATGATACCAAGTACAGGAGCGTATCTAGTCAATATTACTATGATTACATCGATATTTTTTAGCATCACAACATTTTCATATTTTTCATGTATGAAAAATGAAATCTTGTGAAAACATAACATGATTCTTGTAATTATTTGCCTTTATTTTTGTTATGTTTACTTATTTATTTTGACCCTAATACTTATTTATATTAGTTAGTATTAGGGTTGTACGGTATGCCGGTATTAGTATAGTAACCGCGATACTAATGAATCATATTCGGTACTATACCGCCTCTAAAAATTAACGATTCCCCACAACACATCGGCGTCAAAATGTAAACAAATGCCATGGGTGGATCTACACCTAACATCCACTGTAATGATACCAAGTACAGGAGCGTATCTAGTCAATATTACTATGATTACATCGATATTTTTTAGCATCACAACATTTTCGTATTTTTCATTTATGAAAAATGAAATCTTGTGAAAACATTACATGATTCTTGTAATTATAAGACATATAATTGTTTTGATAAATGACACAATAAGTTACTGCATATGTCAGCAGACTAATTAGGAGTCTTTGTTTGTTTACTTACTACTAAAAGACAAGTTGTCTAGTATGTTCAACATTTTATTTAAGGACTAACTTGCAATAATAGACATATTTTTAATGTACCCTAAGTTTTTTTTGCTAAAATAAAGCCAATAATGCCCTTTTTGTGGTCCGCTTTATTTAGAAAAGTACCGAAAACTATCAAAATACGTTTAGGAACCGGTACTAAAATATTGGTATCGGGACAACACTATTTTAGACACAAAAAAATTAAATCAGTTGTATTTATTTTTAATTGGACATCATGCAGTGGCAAAGTTCAAAATGGATGGATGGATGTTTGCAGTCACCATCCAATCAATGAAAACTGCGAAGAAATGGCGAAAATTGCCATTCAATTTCCCTTAAAGACAACTATACAAAAACAAAGCCCCACACCTGCTACACAAAAGCACTTCCTGTCTTTGTGTAAACATTTGAGATGTCCTTCAAGTCTTTGTTAGTGTGCTTGGGTGGGCAAACAGACATCATGGTGGCCCCACTAAACTATTTACAAAGCTGAGGAATACAACACAGTGGGCTGGAAGTGCTAATTTATAAGTTTCCACGCACTCCCTGCTTGTATCAGGCCCCGTTTACACTAAGTCGGATAGCATTATTCACATGTGAATAATGCTGTATAATAGACTGTATTTATGTTATTCACATGTGAATAATGCTGTATAATAGACTGTATTTATGTTATTCACATGTGAATAATGCTGTATCATACACTGTATTTATGTTATTCACATATTAGATTAGATTAGATTAGATAGTACTTTATTTATTCCGTCAAAATAGAAGATTAAAATAAAATAAAAAAATCGGTCTTAGCCTGGGCCCTGGAGAGGAGGTGCAGACTGAGGCCAAGTGGAAAAAAATAAATAAATAAAATAATTAAAAAATATATATATATATATATATTGTTGTATCGTAGACTGTATTTATGTTATTCACATATGAATAATGCTGTATAATAGACTGTATTTATATTATTCACATGTGAATAATGCTGTATAATAGACTGTATTCATGTTATTCATGTGTGAATAATGCTGTATAATAGACTGTATTTATGTTATTCACATGTGAATAATACTGTATAATAGACTGTATTTATGTTATTCACATGTGAATACCGCTGTAAAATACACTGTATTTATATGATTCACATGTGAATAATGCTGTAATAGACTATATTTATGAATATTCACATGTGAATAATGCTGTATCATAGACTGTTTTCATGTTATTCACTTGTGAATAATCTGTATAATAGACTGAATTTATGTTATTCACATGTGAATATTGTTGTATCGTAGACTGTATTTATGTTATTCACATGTGAATATTGTTGTTGTATCGTAGACTGTATTTATGTTATTCACATGTGAATAATGCTGTATAATAGACTATTTAAGTTATGCACTTGCGAATAATTCTGAATAATACACTATTTATATTATTCACATGTGAATAATTCCGTATAATAGACTGTATTTATATTATTCACACGTGAATAATGCTGTATAATAGACTGTATTTATATTAATTACATGTGAATAATGCCGTATAAAAGACTGTATTTGTTATTCACATGTGAATAATGCTGTATAATAGACTATTTATATTATTCACACGTAAATAATGCTGTATCATAGACTGTATTTATATTATTCACATGTGAATAATGCTGTATAATAGACTATTTACGTTATTCACAAGTGAATAATTCTGTATCGTAGACTGTATTTATGTTATTCACATGTGAATAATGCTGTATAAGAGACTGTATTTATTTTATTCACATGTAAATAATACTGTATAATAGACTATTTAAGTTATGCACATGTGAATAATTTTGTATAATACACTATTTATATTATTCACATGTGAATAATGCTGTATAATAGACTGTATTTATGTTATTCACATGTGAATAATGCTGTATAATAGACTGATTTATATTAATTACATGTGAATAATGCTGTATAAAAGACTGTATTTGTTATTCACATGTGAATAATGTTGTATCATAGACTATATTTATATTATTCACATGTGAATAATGCTGTATAATAGACTGTATTTATGTTATTCACATGTGAATAATGCTGTATAATAGACTGTATTTGTTATTCACATGTGAATAATGCTGTATAATAGACTGTATTTAAAACCCCAAAATGTTTATTGTAAGCAAACTGTGGTGGGGATCAATAAAGTACTTTCTATTCTATTCTATTGTAAGCTTGCCCCCCCCCCACACACTCACACTTCCCAGCTTTGGCTGAGAGATACGCAGCAATCGTATAAAACCCTCAAATGGCAAATTGTCTTGGAGTGGCTACGTTTGCGATGGATGAGGAGATGGAAAATTGCGGGAGCCATCGAATTAACATTTCAATGTGGGCAGGAGGCGAGGAGAGGATAATAGTGACAGCCCTAATGACCTCCTTCATTCCGAGCGTCCCAGAGGGCCCGGATTAGATTGGGAGGAACACAATCAAGCTAATGTGTGTTTTCCACAAATTGACAAAAAAAAAAAAAAAAAAATCCCCAATAAAAACATCTTTCATGAAGGTAATTCCTCTTTGGAGCTCCTCTCTTTTTGAAGTGTGACAGCCCACTTCTTTGAGGCCCTTCAATATAGTATTTAATCATCTGTGCCAACAAAGCTCCTCTCTTTGCCAAATGGCCGCCGCTTATAGCCTGCAATTATTTCCCACTCATGAATTTGACATTTGTCTCCGCGTGCCTCCGGGCTTACGTCTTCTCTTCAATTCCAGGCCCTAGTCTGATGCCCTTTTGCCCGTGCACATCCCGCCGTCGTTTTATGTTTATGTGCCGCTAAATCAACGTTAAAAAGTGAATGCAACAACAACAATCATTCAAGTCGGGACAGGCTGAGCACCCTGACCTTACGCGAACAGAACGAACAACAATCTATAATTTATTAACAACCAACAGACAAACGAGGAAACTTGATGTGGCCAAAATACAGACAAGCCAGCCGTGTATTCCAAAAATGAAGTAAATTACAGAAACACTGCATTAAAATTGCAAAAAGAAAACATTTGAGAGTATTTTCCAGACTGTAAAGCCTTTGCATGCGCTTTGAACCCCGCGGCCTATAAAACGGTGCGGCTAATTGACTTTTGGACGAGTTGAAAGTCTGTTTGGCGCAGGGCTCGGCAACCCAGAACGTAAAATAGTTCCACCTTGATCTAGCAGGTGGGGAAAAAGGTTTGGTTCAACTTTTCTTCAGAGAAAAATGGAAATAAAACAGATTTACCAAGCATTTACTCATAAAAAAACACCCATAGGCCAGGGGCCGGAAACCCAAAATGTTAAAAGAACCATATTGGACCAACAATACCAAAAAACATCTGTCTGGAGCCACAAAAAATGAAAAGCCGTATGTAATGTGTGTTATGATGAAGGCAACACATGATGTAAGTGTCTATTTCAGCAAAAATAGCCTACTATCAAAAATACTTTAAAAGTCTTGTATAAGTGTTATAATGAAGGCAACACATGATGTAAGTGTCTATATTAGCTATAATAGCCTACAATCAAAATGACTTTCAAAGTCTTATATAAGTGTTATAATGAAGGCAACACATGATGTAAGTGTCTATATTAGCTATATTAGCCTACTTTCGAAATTACTTTAAAAGTCTTATATAAGTGTTGGACCAAAAGTACGAAAAAACAATAAGTTTGGAGCTGCAAAAAATTAAAAGCTTTATATAAGTGTCATAATGAAGGCAACACATGATGTAAGTGTCTATATTAGCTATAATAGCCTACTATCAAAATGACTTTAAAAGTCTTATATAAGTGTTATAATGAAGGCAACACATGATGTAAGTGTCTATATTAGCTATAATAACCTACTAACAAAATGACTTTAAAAGTCTTATATAAGTGTTATAATGAAGGCAACACATGATGTAAGTGTCTTTATTAGCTATAATAGCCTACTATCAAAATGACTTTAAAAGTCTTATATAAGTGTTATAATGAAGGCAACACATGATGTAAGTGTCTATATTAGTGTATAATAGCCTACTATCAAAATGACTTTAAAAGTCTTATATAAGTGTTATAATGAAGGCAACACATGATGTGTCTATATTAGTGTATAATAGCCTACTATCAAAATGACTTTAAAAGTCTTATATAAGTGTTATAATGAAGGCAACACATGATATAAGTGTCTATATTAGCTATAATAGCCTACTATCAAAATTACTTTAAAAGTCTTATATAAGTGTTATAATGAAGGCAACACATGATGTAAGTGTCCATATTAGCTATATTAGCCCACTTTCAAAATTACTTTAAGCAGATCTTCAATGACAGAAATGTTGAAATGTAATGTTGCCTTCATTATAACACTTATATAAGTCTTTTAAAGTCGTTTTGATAGTAGGCTATTAGAGCTAATATAGACACTTTCATCATGTGTTGCCTTCATTTTAACACTTATATAAGTCTTTTAAAGTCATTTTGATAGTAGGCTATTATAGCTAATATAGACACTTACGTAATGAGATGCTTTCATTATAATGCTTATATAAGACTTTTAAAGTCATTTTGATAGTAGGCTAATATAGCTAATATAGACACTTACATCATGTGTTGCCTTCATTATAACACTTATATAAGACTTTTAAAGTATTTTTGATAGTAGGCTATTGTAGCTAATATAGACACTTACATCATGTGTTGCCTTCATTATAACACTTATATAAGTCTTTTAGTCATTTTGATAGTAGGCTATTATAGCTAATATAGACACTTACGTAATGAGATGCTTTCATTATAATGCTTATATAAGACTTTTAAAGTCATTTTGATAGTAGGCTATTGTAGCTAATATAGACACTTACATTATGTGTTGCCTTCATTATAACACTTATATAAGACTTTTAAAGTCATTTTGATAGTAGGCTATTATAGCTAATATAGACACTTTCATCATGTGTTGCCTTCATTATAACACTTATATAAGACTTTTAAAGTCATTTTGATAGTAGGCTATTATAGCTAATATAGACACTTACATCATATGTTGCCTTCATTATAACACTTATACAAGACTTTTAAAGTATTTTTGATAGTAGGCTATTGTAGCTAATATAGACACTTACATCATGTGTTGCCTTCATTATAACACTTATATAAGACTTTTAAAGTCATTTTGATAGTAGGCTATTATAGCTAATATAGACACTTACGTCCTATATTGACTTCATTATAACACTTATATAAGTCTTTTAAAGTCATTTGATAGTAGGCTATTACAGCTAATATAGTCACTTACATCATGTGTTGCCTTCATTATAACACTTATATAAGACTTTTAAAGTCAATTTGATAGTAGGCTATTACAGCTAATATAGACACTTACATCATGTGTTGCCTTCATTATAACACTTATATAAGACTTTTAAAGTCATTTTGATAGTAGGCTATTACAGCTAATATAGTCACTTACATCATGTGTTGCCTTCATTATAACACTTATATAAGACTTTTAAAGTCATTTTGATAGTAGGCTATTATAGCTAATATAGACACTTATGTGTTGCCTTCATTATAACACTTTTATAAGACTTTTAAAGTCATTTGATAGTAGGCTATTATAGTCAATATAGACACACCATGTGTTGCCTTCATTATAACACTTATATAAGTCTTTTAAAGTAATTTGAAAGTAGGCTATTATAGCTAATATAGACACTTACGTCATGTGTTGCCTTCATTATAACACTTATATAAGACTTTTAAAGTCATTTTGATAGTAGGCCATTATAGCTAATATAGACACTTACATCATGTGTTGCCTTCATTATAACACTTATATAAGGCTTTTAAAGTCATCTTGATAGTAGGCTATTATAGCTAATATAGACACTTACATCTGAAAATTGTAATTTTCCTGAAGGAACTCTCCTGACGGAATAAATAAAGTACTATCTAATCTAATCTAATCTAATGTGTTGCCTTCATTATAACACTTATATAAGTCTTTTAAAGTCATTTTGATAGTAGGCTATTATAGCTAATATAGACACTTACATCATGTGTTGCCTTCATTATAACACTTTTATAAGACTTTTAAAGTAATTTTGATTGTAGGCTATTATAGCTAATATAGACACTTACATCATGTGTTGCCTTCATTATAACACTTATATAAGACTTTTAAAGTATTTTTGATAGTAGGCTATTACAGCTAATATAGACACTTACATCATGTGTTGCCTTCATTATAACACTTATATAAGACTTAAAGTCATTTTGATAGTAGGCTATTATAGCTAATATAGACACTTACGTCATGTGTTGCCTTCATTATAACACTTATATAAGACTTAAAGTCATTTTGATAGTAGGCTATTATAGCTAATATAGACACTTACGTCATATGTTGTCTTCATTACAAGAACTATATACAACTTTTTAGAGTCATTTTGATAGTAGGCTATTATAGCTAATATAGACACTTTCATCATGTGTTGCCTTCATTATAACACACATTATATACAGCTTTTTTGTGGCTCCGGACAGATTTTTTTTGTTGTTGTTGTATATTTGGTCCAATATGGCTCTTTTAACGTTGTGGGTTGCCTAGTCCTGTTTTAGACACGTGTGACGTAGAGCATAACGTGTCATTCTTTTTATTGATACATCTCTACATTCCTCCCTCGGTACAATGGAGGCTTTGCACCCAGCGACCACACACACACACACACACACACACACACACACACACACACACACACACACACACACACACACACACACACACACACACACACACACACACACACACACACACACACACACACACACACACACACTGAGTCAGTGTTCACACAAGGACACACACACAAGACATATAGAGTGCAGCGGTGATGAAAGACCCTTTAAAGGTGTCTCTAATAAATGCCTGGGTGTGTGTGTGTGTGTGTGTGTGTGTTCTAATAAATGCCTGTGTGTGTGTGTGTGTGTGCTGCTAGTGATTGTCCAAACAGACGAGAGCCTCACTCTGATATCTTTTCCAGGGTTGAGAGGGAGCTGCAGCTGCGCCCGGCAGCTTTACAAACACCAACAAGGTCAGTGTGTGTTTTGACTCTCACACAGATGTTCTTACTGAGTCTATACTTGGGACCGATCATAATCCCAAATCCTTATAAGTGCCGAAACAGCCACGTCACTTTTATGCCGGGGAGCGCTCGTCTTTCCGGTCTGCTGGGGCAGCGGGCTGAGAGTGAGGGACGCTAACAGACTGGACAAGTTGGTAGAGAAGGCCAGTAACGTGGTGGGAGTGGAGCTGGACTCTCTGGCGGTGGTGTCAGAGAGGAGAAGTCTAGCAAAACTCCTAACTATTATGGACAACACCTCCCACCCACTACACTCGGACCTTGTGGGGAGAATGACCACGTTCAGTGGAAGGCTCAGACTCCCTAAATGTAACACAGAACCACACAGGAGGTCCTTCATACCGACAGCCATCAGACTGTATAATGCATATGTTCCTTGACTGCACTTATATGTCATATATTATTTAGTATTATTATTGTTTATTGTGAGCGAACTGTGGTACTGAATTTCCCCCAGGTATCAATAAAGTACTTTCTATTCTATCTATTCCATTCTAACACTTAATCAAAATGACTTTCAAAGTCTTATATAAGTGATATAATGAAGACAACATATGACATAAGTGTCTATATTAGCCTGCTATCAAAATGACTTTCAAAGTCTTATATAAGTGTTATAATGAAGACAACACATGAGGTAAGTGTCTATATTAGCTATAATAGCCTACTATCAGAATGACCTTCAAAGTCTTATATAAGTGTTATAATGAAGGCAACACATGAGGTAAGTGTCTATATTGGCTTACTATCAACATAACTTTCAAAGTCTTATATAAGTGTTATAATGATGACATAAGTGTCTATATTAGCTATAATAGCCTACTATCAAAATGACTTTCAAAGTCTTATATAAGTGTTATAATGAAAACAACAGATGACGTAAGTGTCTGTATTAGCCTACTATCAACATGACTTTCAAAGTCTTATACAAGTGTTATAATGAAGCCGTAAGTGTCTATATTAGCTATAATAGCCTACTATCAACATGACTTTCAAAGTCTTATATAAGTGTTATAATGAAGGCAACACATGAGGTAAGTGTCTATATTAGTTTACTATCAACATGACTTTCAAAGTTTTATATAAGTGTTATAATGATGACGTAAGTGTCTATATTAGCTATAATAGCCTACTATCAAAATTACTTTCAAAGTCTTATATAAGTGTTATAATGGAGACAACACATGACGTAAGTGTCTATATTAGCTATAATAGCAGACTATAAAAATGACTTTCAAAGTCTTATATAAATGATATAATGAAGACAACTTATGACACAAGTGTCTATATTAGCTATAATAGCCTACTATCAAAATGACTTTCAAAGTCTTATAAAAGTGTTATTATGAAGACAACACATGAGGTAAGTGTCTATATTAGCTTACTATCAACATGACTTTCAAAGTCATATATAAGTGTTATAATGATGACATAAGTGTCTATATTAGCTATAATAGCCTACTATCAACATGACTTTCAAAGTCTTATATAAGTGTTATAATGAAAGCAACAGATGAGGTAAGTGTCTATATTAGCTTACTATCAACATGACTTTCAAAGTCTTATATAAGTGTTATAATGATGACGTAAGTGTCTATATTAGCTATAATAGCCTATCAAAATGACTTTCAAAGTCTTATATAAGTGTTATAATGATGACCTAAGTGTCTATATTAGCTATAATAGCCTACTATCAACATGACTTTCAAAGTCTTATATAAGTGTTATAATGAAGGCAACACATGAGGTAAGTGTCTATATTAGCTTACTATCAACATGACTTTCAAAGTCTTATATAAGTGTTATAATGATGACGTAAGTGTCTATATTAGCTATATTAGCCTACTATCAACATGACTTTCAAAGTCTTATATAAGTGTTATAATGATGACCTAAGTGTCTATATTAGCTATAATAGCCTACTATCAACATGACTTTCAAAGTCTTATATAAGTGTTATAATGATGACGTAAGTGTCTATATTAGCTATAATAGCCTACTATCAAAATGACTTTCAAAGTCTTATATAAGTGTTATAATGAAGGCAACACATGAGGTAAGTGTCTATATTAGCTTACTATCAACATGACTTTCAAAGTCTTATATAAGTGTTATAATGATGACGTAAGTGTCTATATTAGCTATATTAGCCTACTATCAACATGACTTTCAAAGTCTTATATAAGTGTTATAATGATGACCTAAGTGTCTATATTAGCTATAATAGCCTACTATCAACATGACTTTCAAAGTCTTATATAAGTGTTATAATGATGACGTAAGTGTCTATATTAGCTATAATAGCCTACTATCAAAATGACTTTCAAAGTCTTATATAAGTGTTATAATGATGACGTAAGTGTCTATATTAGCCTATATTAGCCTACTATCAAAATGACTATATAAGCCTACTATCAAAATGACTTACAAAGTCTTATATAAATCTTATAATGAAGGCAACACATGATGTGTCTATTTGAGCTATAATAGCCTACTATCAAAATGACTTACAAAGTCTTATATAAGTGTTATATTGAAGGCAACACATGATATAGATTCATTACAATCAATCGAGGTGATGTTTGCTGTGGTCTGGAACAACATGGCACAGAAATGCAGCCAATATCACATACAGATAATGTGTCATGAGACATGCAAAACTAAATGATATACAAAGAAGACAAACGTAAAGGATATTAAATGAGCTCAAGTATAGCTACAAATTAAGCATGGTGATGCAATATGTACACACAGCTAGCCAAAATAGCATGCTAGCAATGTTTAGCTTGCACTGACCAAATATGCCTGATTAGCACTCCAACAAGTCAATAACAACAAAGCGCACCTTTGTGCATTCACACACAGCATAAAACTTTTGGTGGACAAAATGAGACAAAGAAGGTGTGGACGATTTGACATGTAAACAAACTTTTGCGTCACAGTCCACACTATGGTGAGTTCAAGAACCGCCGAAATGAGTAGGACAAAACGATGTTCACCAAATTGTCTCATCGGTGAAGCATACACACAAACATATTCAACAGTGCTAGTTCTAACAATCGGGAAGGTTTGTGTCATGTTTGTGTTATGATCAGCCGCCCGGATCATCTCATATTTTGGCTTAGTTCCGTTTTTGTATTACAGTCTGCCAACGTCTGCCTTAGTTCCTTGTTTAGTCTGTTTCCATAGTAGCTTATTAGTTTCACCTGCCCTGTTTTTGCTAATCACCGTCCTTATTTAAGCCTGCCCTTTTTCTTCATTCACTCTCGCATCCTAGTTAGTGTTTCACGCAGTTTGTGTTTCACTACAGTAACGATTCCAATTCCATGTGTTTACTTGCTAGCTTTCACGCTAGCCTTTTGTTCCTCGTGCTAGTTTGTTTGTTATTTATAGGGACGGCGTGGCGCAGTGGGAGAGTGGCCGTGCGCAACCCGAGGGTCACTGGTTCAAATCCCACCTAGAACCAACCTCGTCACGTCCGTTGTGTCCTGAGCAAGACACTTCACCCTTGCTCCTGATGGGTGCTGGTTGGCGCCTTGCATGGCAGCTCCCTCCATCAGTGTGTGAATGTGTGTGTGAATGGGTAAATGTGGAAGTAGTGTCAAAGCGCTTTGAGTACCTTGAAGGTAGAAAAGCGCTATACAAGTACAACCCATTTATTTATTTATTTATTTATTTCCCTAGCTCCCATGCTAGCGCTTCTGGTGGTTTCCGGCTCCCATGCTAGTTCTGTTTGTTTTGCCTTTTCCACCCAGTTTTTCTGTTCATAGTCTGTTTTATTTATTGAATAAATCTTCATTTCTTTCCGTACGCTGTGTTCGAGCCCGACTGCATCCTTGAAAGAATGCTTTCGCATCACAATGCCCAGCAATCGTTACAGTTTGTCCTCAAACAAAAAAACATACTAAAACAAAAAAAATATTTCCCTCCCAAAGTTTTTACATTTTCAATCCTTTTTAAAAAAAAATATCCAGGGAGCCACTCGGGCGGCACTAAACAATGATGTTAAGTCGAGGGCCTTAAGGTAACGTGATTGTCAAAAGATTGTGAATTCACGCACAGTATAAAACGTTTGGTGGACAAATTGAGACAAAGGAGTGGCAGATTTTACATGTAAACAAACTGTTATGATTGTTTGAACCCCCATCCCCAATCTTTATCCATTTTTAATCGTTTTTTTTTTTAAAAGCTCCAGGTAGCCACTCGGGCGGCACTAAACAATGATGTTAAGTCGAGGGCCTCAAGGTAACGTGATTGTCAAAAGATTGTGCATTCACGCACAGTATAAAACGTTTGGTGGACAAATTGAGACAAAGGAGTGGCAGATTTTACATGTAAACAAACTGTTATGATTGTTTAAACCTCCATCCCCGATCTTTATCCATTTTCAATGGTTTTTTTTTTTTAAAAAAGCTCCAGGGAGCCACTCGGGCGGCACTAAACAATGATGTTAAGTCGAGGGCCTTAAGGTAACGTGATTGTCATAAGACTGTGCATTCATGCACAGTATAAAACGTTTGGTGGACAAATTGGGACAAAGGAGTGGCAGATTTTACACGTAAACAAACTGTTATGTTTGTTTGAAACCCCCCCAATCGTTATCCATTTTCAATCGTTTTTTTAAAAAAAAAGCTCCAGGGAGTCGCGGGTCGCTGACACCCCGGTCTAAGGAAGCAAGTGGCATTCCATCCTAAAAAAAAAACACCTGACCTTCGACCCTTTGGACAGTTCAGCTGCAGGTCGAAGCAAGGCTGCTCCCGTCACTCATTTTTAGAGGACCGAGTCTGCTCAGGGCCAGAAGAATGACAGAGGCGGGGCCAGAAGAATGACAAAGGCGGGGCCAGACAAGACAATGGAGTTCCTCCAGCGACACCTGAGCCCCGACTCTGTGAAAGGGTCACATGATGGAGCTTGTTGCCGGCCCACAAACATGGAGATTGAACTAAAACCCTTATTATGGTCACAGCGCTGATGTGAATGTCTAAAAAACTGGCAAAGAATACCAAAATAACCATAAGAATGCGAAGTATGTGTGCTCTGGAAGAACTTCTATCAAAACATCAGAAGACCAACATGACATATTGGAAGTATTATCTCTCAATAGGAAATACTGGAATTGTCCACCCATAAAACTACCACGTACTAACCCTGTTTTCATATGAGTTGGGAAATTGTGTTTGATGTAAATATAAACAGAATACAATGATTTGCAAATCTTTTTCAACCCATATTCAGTTGAATATGCTACAAAGACAACATATTTGATGTTCAAACTGATAAACATTATTTTGTTGTTGCAAATAATCATTAACTTTAGAATTCGATGCCGGCAACACGTGACAAAGAAGTTGGGAAAGTATGCAATAAATACTGATAAAGTTGAGGAATGCTCATCAAACACTTATTTGGAACATCCCACAGGTGTGCAGGCTAATTGGGAACAGGTGGGTGCCATGATTGGGTATAAAAACAGCTTCCCAATCTTTCACAAGAAAGGATGGGGCGAGGTACACCCCTTTGTCCACAACTGCGTGAGCAAATAGTCAAACAGTTTAAGAACAACCTTTCTCAAAGTGCAATTGCAAGAAATTTAGGGATTTCAACATCTACGCTCCATAAAATCATCAAAAGGTTCAGAGAATCTGGAAAAATCACTCCACGTAAGCGGCATGGCCGGAAACCAACATTGAATGACCGTGACCTTCCATCCCTCAGACAGCCCTGTATCAAAAACCGACATCAATCTCTAAAGGATATCACCACATGGGCTCAGGAACACTTCAGAAAACCACTGTAACTAAATACAGTTTGTCGCTACATCTGTAAGTGCGAGTTAAAGCTCTACTATGCGAAGCGAAAGCCATTTATCAACAACATCCAGAAACACCGCCAGCTTCTCTGGGCCCGAGATCATCGAAGATGGACTGATGCAAAGTGGAAAAGTGTTCTGTGGTCTGACGAGTCCACATTTCAAATTGTTTTTGGAAATATTCGACATTGTGTTATCCGGACCAAAGGGGAAGCGAACCATCCAGACTGTTTTCGACGCAAAGTTCAAAAGCCAGCATGTGTGATGGTATGGGGGTGCATTAGTGCCCAAGGCATGGGTAACTTACACATCTGTGAAGGCACCATTAATGCTGAAAGGTACATACAGGTTTTGGAACAACATATGCTGCCATCTTTTTCATGGACGCCCCTGCTTATTTCAGCAAGACAATGCCAAGCCACATTCAGCACGTGTTACAACAGCGTGGCTTCGTAAAAAAAAGAGTGCGGGTACTTTCCTGGCCCGCCTGCAGTCCAGACCTGTCTGCCATGGAAAATGTGTGGCGCATTATGAAGCGTAAAATACGACTGTTGAACGACTGAAGCTCTACATAAAACAAGAATGGGAAAGAATTCCACCTTCAAAGCTCCAACAATTAGTTTCCTCAGTTCCCAAACGTTTATTGAGTGTTGTTAACAGAAAAGGTGTTTCCATTTTCAATCCTTTTTTAAAAAAATGCTCCGGGGAGCCACTAGGGCGGCGCTAAAGGGCTTCGGGTGGCTGACCCCCGCCGTAGGCTCATTGTGTTTTACCTCCTTGTAGTCGTCATTCTGACACAGACGGGACACATGCCTGATGACATCATCCACGCCATGGCTTCCATCAGTGCTCTCCAGCACCTCCCTCATCGCTCCCACCACTTTCCCTACTCTCTCTCTCTCTCTCACTCGAGCGCCGATTTAGTCCAGGCTCACTGCCCAGCTCTGCTCCCTTCCAAGCTGACTCACCTCAGCCATGATTCAACATAAAAATCTAAAAAAAATCCTCCAAGACCTGGTCGATCATGCTGGTCTTCCTCTCCCCATCTGTGGCACGCTATGGATGTTTCTCCTTCCCTGAACTGTAGTGTGTGTGTCTCGGTGGCCCGAGGTAAGACCCTTAAGTCCTCCCAGCCTTGCACCCTCTGGTCAGGACGGCCTCTCGTGGAGAAAAAACCTCCCTGTCTGGGTTTTTTTTTTTTTTTTCCAACTTGTGGGCAGCAGCTGGGTTGGAAAAGAGACACCTCAGCAATGGACTGCTGCCTTTGGAAAACACTATGTTGAGCTTAAAGGTCTACTGAAAGCCACTACTAGCGACCACGCAGTCTGATAGTTTATATATCAATGATGAAATATTAACATTTAGTTTACTAAATTGCAATTTTAAATTTTGTACCGAAATATCCTGCTGAAACGTCGCGGTATGATGACAGGTGCGCGTGACGTCACGCATTGTAGAGGACATTTAATTCCAGCATCGTTCCCAGCTATTAAGCCGTCTGTTTTCATGGCAAAATTCCACAGTATTTTGGACATCTGTGTTGCTGAATCTTTTGCAATTCGTCCAATGAATAATGGAGACGTCAAAGAAGAAAGCTGTAGGTGGGAAGCGGTGTATTGCGGCCGCCTTTAGCAACAGAAACACAGCCGGTGTTTCATTGTTTACATTCCTGAAAGATGACTGTGAAGCTTTACTATGGAACAGAGCGGTCCAGCGGACACGGTTGGATTGGACCACACACACAAAGTACAGTGTCTCACCTTAAAACTCATCTGTATACTCTAGCCTTTAAATAGACCTCCTTTTTTAGACCAGTTGATCTGCCGCTTCTTTTCTTTCTCCTATGTCCCCCCCTCCCTTGTGGAGGGGGTCCGGTCCGATGCCCAAGGATGAAGCACTGGCTGTCCAGAGTCGAGACCCAGGATGGACCGCTCGCCTGTATCGGTTGGGGACGTCTCTACGCTGCTGATCCGCCTCCGCTTGAGATGGTCTCCTGTGGACGGGACTCTCGCTGCTGTCTTGGATCCGCTTTGAACTGAACTCTCACGGCTGTGTTGGAGCCACTATGGATTGAACTTTCACAGTATCATGTTAGACCCGCTCCACATCCATTGCTTTCGGTCCCCTAGAAGGGGGGGGGGGGGGGGGGTGTTGCCCACATCTGAGGTCCTCTCCAAGGTTTCTCATAGTCAGCATTGTCACTGGCGTCCCACTGGATGTGAATTCTCCCTGCCCACTGGGTGTGAGTTTTCCTTGCCCTTTTGTGGGTTCTTCCGAGGATGTTGTAGTCGTAATGATTTGTGCAGTCCTTTGAGACATTTGTGATTTGGGGCTATATAAATAAACATTGATTGATTGATTGATTGAATGATTAAGTGCATCATGCAGCGATCATTTCGAAAGATCATGTTTCGAAGAGGGTCCCTTGCGAAGGGAAGAGATGGGCATCGCCACCACCCATCGACTGGTGCTGAAGAAAGGTGCGGGGCCGACCTTCAGGTTGTACAGGTATGACCATATAATCTTACTAAAACACTAGTAACAAAATAAGCAGATAAGTGATTTTCCAGAAATATCCTACCAATAACATCTGAATCGCTCCCACTGCCCTCTAGTAGTTTTTTTCCTATCTAGTCCTTCACTCTCACTTTCCTCATCCACGAATCTTTCATCCACACTCAAATTAATGGGGAAATCGTCGCTTTCTCACATTTAGCTGAACTGCACCAATTTTGTGGTAAAAAATTCAAGCAAAAGGCTTGTGGATGGCTACCAAAAGCGCATTATTGCAGTGAAACTTGCCAAGGGACCTGTGAGCAAATATTAACATTGCTGTACGTATACTTTTGAGCCAGCCCATTTGCTCACAATTTCATAATACATTCATAAAAGAAGCAAACTTCATGAATGTTTTTTGTGACCAACAAATATGTGCTCCGATCACTCAATCACAAAAAAACTCAAGAGTTATACAAAAGATTGGAACCTCAAGACAGCCATGCATACTTGCCAACCCTCCCGGATTTTCCGGGAGACTCCCGAAATTCAGCGCCTATCCCGAAAACCTCCCGGGACAAATTTTGTCCTGAAAATCTCCCAAAATTCAGGCGGAGCCGGAGGCCACACCCCCTCCAGCTCCATGTGGACCTGAGTGAGGACAGCCTGTTTTCTTGTCCGATTTCCCACAATATAAATAGAGTGCCTGCCCAATGACGTTATAACTGTTGTCATGATCTGTAGTCTGGATCATGTTTAGTTCGGTTATTTTCTGTTAGTTTGGACTCCCTTTGTTGTTTGTGTACCTTGTGAGTTAGTTTGGTCACCATGGTAACATATTAATTTCACCTGCTGCGGGTTCCAGATGCACACCTGTTTTTGTTAATTACTTTCCTATTTAAGCCTGCCTTGTCCCGTCAGTCGGTCTTGGTCCCTTGTTTGTGGTATGCAACTGTTTCGTTGGTAATTACTAGATTTCTTGTTACCTGATCCTGTGCTAGTGTTGGCATTAGCTTATGTGCTTCCGCCACGCGTTTCTTTTTGTCTGTTTTTGTACTAGTGTTTTGTTATTAAATCATTCTTATCTTTACGTTGTTGTCCGGAGTGTCTATGTTTGCGTTGGAGGAACGATCCCGCATTAAAATGCGACCCACACGTGACAACTGTAGAATGATCGAGGGGGAGTTCTTGGTTTCTTATATGGGTTTATTGTTAGGCAGTTTCATTAACGTCCTCCCAGCGAGGTAACAACACACAACAACAGCAGTCACGTTTTCCTCTACCGTAAAGCAGTTTGTCTGCCGTAAACAGCAATGTTGTGACACTCTTAAACAGGACAATACTGCCATCTACTGTACATGCATATGGTTAAAAAATAGCGACAGAGAATGGAACAAGGATGGACGATTCAACCCTTAACTCAACAATAAGTAGATGAGTGTTATGTGTGTGTTTATGTGTAAATAAATGAACACTGAAATTCAAGTATTTCTTATATATATATATATATATATATATATATATATATATATATATATATATATATATATATATATATGAAATACTTGACTCTTTACCATGCCCCCAACCACGCCCCTCACCCCACCCACGCCCCCCACCTCCCGAAATCGGAGGTCTCAAGTTGGCAAGTATGCAGCCATGACATTATGTCCTGGAGGCCACGCCCCCACCAGCTCCATGTGGACCTGAGTGAGGACAGCCTGTTTTCACGTCCGCTTTCCCACAATACAAACAGCGTGCCTGCCCAATGACGTTATAACTGTAGAATGATCGAGGACGAGTTCTCGGTTTCTTATGTGGGTTTATTATTAGGCAGTTTCACTGACGTCCTCCCAGTGCGGTAACAACACACAACAACAGCAGTCACGTTTTCGTCTACCGTAAAGCAGTTTGTCTGCCGTAAACAGCAATGTTGTGACACTCTTAAACAGGACAACACTGCCATCTACTGTACATGCATATGGTTAGAAAATAGCGACAGAGAATGGAACAAGGATGGACGATTCAACCCTTAACTCAACAATAAGTAGATGAGTGTTTTGTGTGTGTTTACGTGTAAATAAATGAACACTGAAATTCAAGTATTTCTTATATATATATATATATATATATATATATGAAATACTTGACTCTTTACTACGCCCCCAACCACGCCCCTCGCCCCACCCACGCCCCCCACCTCCCGAAATCGGAGGTCTCAAGTTTGGCAAGTATGCAGCCATGACATTATGTCCTGGAGGCCACGCCGCCACCAGCTCCATGTGGACCTGAGTGAGGACAGCCTGTTTTCACGTCCGCTTTCCCACAATATAAACAGCGTGCCTGACCAATGACGTTATAACTGTAGAATGATCGAGGGCGAGTTCTGGGTTTCTTATGTGGGTTTATTGTTAGGCAGTTTCATTAACGTCCTCCCAGCGCGGTAACAACACACAACAACAGCAGTCACGTTTTCCTCTACCGTAAAGCAGTTTGTCTGCCGTAAACAGCAATGTTGTGACACTCTTAAACAGGACAATACTGTCATCTACTGTACATGCATATGGTTAAAAAATAGCGACAGAGAATGGAACAAGGATGGACGATTCAACCCTTAACTCAACAATAAGTAGATGAGTGTTATGTGTGTGTTTACGTGTAAATAAATGAACACTGAAATTCAAGTATTTCTTATACATATATATATATATGAAATACTTGACTCTTTACCACTCCCCCAACCACGCCCCTCGCCCCACCCACGCCCCCCACCTCCCGAAATCGGAGGTCTCAAGTTTGGCAAGTGTGCAGCCATGACATTATGTCCTGGAGGCCACGCCCCAACCAGCTCCATGTGGACCTGAGTGAGGACAGCCTGTTTTCACGTCCGCTTCCCCACAATATAAACAGCGTGTCTCCCCAATGACGTTATAACTGTAGAATGATCGAGGGCGAGTTCTCGGTTTCTTAGGTGGGTTTATTGTTAGGCAGTTTCATTAACGTCCTCCCAGCGCGGTAACAACACACAACAACAGCAGTCACGTTTTCATCTACCGTAAAGCAGTTTGTCTGCCGTAAACAGCAATGTCGTGACACTCTTAAACAGGACAATACCGCCATCTACTGTACATGCAAATGGTTAAAAAATAGAAAATGATGGACAATTCAACCCTTAACTCAACAATAAGTAGATGAGTGTTATGTGTGTGTTTATGTGTAAATAAATGAACACTGAAATTCAAGTATTTCTTATATATATATATATATATATATATATATATATATATATATATGAAATACTTGACTCTTTACCATGCCCCCAACCACGCCCCTCGCCCCACCCACGCCCCCCACCTCCCGAAATCGGAGGTCTCAAGTTTGTCAAGTATGCAGCCATGACATTATGTCCTGGAGGCCATGCCCCCACCAGCTCCATGTGGACCTGAGTGAAGACAGCCTGTTTTCTTGTCCGCGTTCCCACAATACAAACAGCGTGCCTGCCCAATGACGTTATAACTGTAGAATGATCGATGGCGAGTTCTCGGTTTCTTATATGGGTTTATTGTTAGGCGGTTTCATTAACGTCCTCCCAGCGCGGTAACAACACACAACAACAGCAGTCACGTTTTCATCTACCGTAAAGCAGTTTGTCTGCCGTAAACAGCAATGTTGTGACACTCTTAAACAGGAAAATACTGCCATCTACTGTCCATGCATATGGTTAACAAATAGTGACAGAGAATAGAACAAGGATGGACAATTCAACCCTTAACTCAACAATAAGTAGATGAGTGTTATGTGTGTGTTTACGTGTAAATAAATGAACACTGAAATTCAAGTATTTCTTATATATATATATACATATATACATATATATATATATATATATATATATATATATATATATATATATATATATATATATATATGAAATACTTGACTCTTTACCACGCCCCCAACCACGCCCCTCGCCCCACCCACGCCCCCCACCTCCTGAAATCGGAGGTCTCAAGTTTGGCAAGTATGCAGCCATGACATTATGTCCTGGATGCCACGCCCCCACCAGCTCCATGTGGACCTGAGTGAGGACAGCCTGTTTTCACGTCCGCTTTACCACAATATAAACAGCGTGCCTGCCCAATGACGTTATAACTGCAGAATGATCGATGGCGAGTTCTCGGTTTCTTATATGGGTTTATTGTTAGGCGGTTTCATTAACGTCCTCCCAGCGCGGTAACAACACACAACAACAGCAGTCACATTTTCGTCTACCGTAAAGCAGTTGGTTTGCCGTAAACAGCAATGTTGTGACACTCTTAAACAGGACAATACTGCCATCTACTGTACATGCAAATGGTTAAAAAAAAGTGACAGAGAATAGAAGGATGGACAATTCAACCCTTAACTCAACAATAAGTAGAGTGTGTGTTTATGTGTAAATAAATGAACACTGAAATTCAAGTATTTCTTATATATATATATATATATATATATATATATGAAATACTTGACACTTTACCACGCCCTTCGCCCCACCCATGCCCCCCACCTCCCGAAATCGGAGGTCTCAAGTTTGGCAAGTATGCAGCCATGACATTGTGTCCTGGAGGCCACGCCCCCACCAGCTCCATGTGGAGCTGAGTGAAGACAGCCTGTTTTCTTGTCCGCTTTCCCACAATATAAACAGTGTGCCTGCCCAATGACGTTATAACTGTAGAATGATCGAGGGCGAGTTCTTGGTTTCTTAATGGGTTTATTGTTAGGCGGTTTCATTAACGTCCTCCCAGCGCGGTAACAACACACAACAACAGCAGTCACGTTTTTGTCTACCGTAAAGCAGTTTGTCTGCCGTAAACAGCAATGTTGTGACACTCTTAAACTGGACAATACTGTCATCTACTGTACATGCATATGGTTAAAAAATAGTGACAGAGAATAGAACAAGGATGGACAATTCAACCCTTAACTCAACAATAAGTAGATGAGTGTTATGTGTGTGTTTATGTGTAAATAAATGAAAACTGAAATTCAAGTATTTCTTATATATATATATATATATATATATATATATATATATATATATATATATATATATATATATATGAAATACTTGACTCTTTACCACGCCCCCCACCTCCCGAAATCGGAGGTCTCAAGGTTGGCAAGTATGCAGCCATGACATTATGTCCTTTACAAGTGTATGTAAACTTTTGAACACGACTGTATACAAAATATGTAAATGTAGAATCCGCAGAACACTGGATGCCTTGTGCCTCCTTACCACTAAGGTAAAAATTGGTTCCCCTTTTGGGCCCCAGAGGCAGGTCCCACTAAGTAACCCTCCCAGGACTACAAATGCGTGGTAGTCTGCCTCGCACGTACGCACTCTGAGGTTCAATCTGGGGCTGGCCGTGTTATGATCTCATGGCTGTGAGGACATTATCGACCCGTGACTCACGTGTTTGTCATGGCCGCTCAGACGGAAAATTAGAAACCCATATGGCTCCGAAATCATATGGTGGAACAAAACAACGCAACTTCAAAGGAGTAAAAGACACAAAGCACTGACTGGTTTCCAGGCACAAACAAACAACTACCATAACTAAAGTCAGATGAATCAATTACTGTTTGGATGCATAAAATCATGCAATGCAGTCGTGGATCTAACTGTTTTAAAGACTTTCAGACTTTATCCGGAAACAACAACGCGGGAAATGTGTCCCGTCAAATGCCGTCCATAATCTAATAACTAAAGTTCCTTGGGTGAATAATATAAACTCACTACACCGGTATGTTTTAGCGCCATGAAGTCCTTGATTATTTTCTAAGCCCTCAAAATTATACATTGCTTGTTTTGTACAGTTTAAATGCAAAATAAAATACAATATTTAGAGGGACAATAGGGTATTGTGTGACACCACTACAGATGGTCGGATACTAAATAAAATACAATCAAATAAAATACAAATAAATACAATAAAACGATATGATAGAACAAATAATGAAGGGGCATTGTGAGTCTAAAATAAGCTCAACAAAAACTAAACAATGACAAACCAAATCAAATACAATACAATAAAACAACGCTGAATAAAATAAAATAAAATTAAATTGCTGACCTGTCTAGGCTCAGGGTGGTCTCCTGCTGGCCCCACTATGGACTGGACTCTCACTATTATGTTGGATCCACTATGGACTGGACTCTCACTATTATGTTAGATCCACTATGGACTGGACTGTCACACTATTATGTTAGATCCACTATGGACTGGACTCTCAAACTATTATGTTAGATCCACTATGGACTGGACTCTCGCACTATTATGTTCAATCCACTATGGACTAGACTCTCTCACTATTATGTTAGATCCACTATGGACTGGACTCCCACTATTATGTTAGATCCACTATGGACTGGACTCCCACTATTATGTTAGATCACTATGGACTGGACTCTCACTATTATGTTAGATCCACTATGGACTGGACTCTAGCACTATTATGTTAGATCCACTATGGACTGGACTCTCACTATTATGTTAGATCCACTATGGACTGGACTCTCACACTATTATGTTAGATCCACTATGGACTGGACTCTCACACTATTATGTTAGATCCACTATGGACTGGACTCTCAAACTATTATGTTAGATCCACTATGGACTGGACTCTCACACTATTATGTTAGATCCACTATGGACTGGACTCTAGCACTATTATGTTAGATCCACTATGGACTGGACTCTCACTATTATGTTAGATCCACTATGGACTGGACTCTCACACTATTATGTTAGATCCACTATGGACTGGACTCTAGCACTATTATGTTAGATCCACTATGGACTGGACTCTCACTATTATGTTAGATCCACTATGGACTGGACTCTCACACTATTATGTTAGATCCACTATGGACTGGACTCTCAAACTGTTATGTTAGATCCACTATGGACTGGACTCTCACACTATTATGTTAGATCCACTATGGACTGGACTCTAGCACTATTATGTTAGATCCACTATGGACTGGACTCTCACTATTATGTTAGATCCACTATGGACTGGACTCACACTATTAAGTTATATCCACTATGGACTGGACTCACACTATTATATTAGATCCACTATGGACTGGACTCTCACTATTATGTTAGATCCACTATGGACTGGACTCTCACACTATTATGTTAGATCCATTATGGACTGGACTCACACGATTATGTTGGATCCACTATGGACTGGACTCTCACTATTATGTTAGATCCACTATGGACTGGACTCTCACTATTATGTTAGATCCACAATGGACTGGACTCTTACACTATAATGTTAGATCCACTATAGACTGGACTATCACACTATTATGTTAGATCCACTATGGACTGAACTCTCACTATTATGTTAGATCCACTATGGACTGAACTCTCACTATTATGTTAGATCCACTATGGACTGTACTCTCACTATTATGTTAGATCCACTATGGACTGAACTCTCACACTATTATGTTAGATCCACTATGGACTGGACTCTCACACTATTATGTTAGATCCACTATGGACTGGACTCTCACTATTATGTTAGATCCACTATGGACTGGACTCTCACACTATTATGTTAGATCCACTATGGACTGAACTCTCACACAATTTTGTTAGGTCCACTATGGACTGGACTCTCACTATTATGATAGATCCACTATAAACTGGACTCTCTCTATTATGTTGGATCCACTTTTTTTATCCTCCATTTGAAAATGTGGAGGTTATCATCACTACCGTCTGATTCCAATCAATGCAAGTCATCACAATCATACCAACTTATATTCTTGTCTTCAAGAAATGTTAAACATGATTGTATCATCTTTAAACACATTTAGCTTGTTTTAAACAAACCTGTCTTTCATAAATAAATCAATATAAATGATATATCGTATTTCCTTGAATTGCCGCCGGGTATAAAGTATGCGCCTGCCTAGAATTACTGCCGGGTCAAACTCGTTTCGCAAAATATTATTTTTATTAGCGCATGTCTAGAATTTCCACCGGGTCAAACTCGTCACGTCACGAGTGACACTTCACCTGTCATCATTTTCAAAATGGAGGAGGCTGATTTCAATCATTTGAAATCGCATAAAGGGAAGAAAATTAAGAGCTATTCAGTAGGATTTAAGGTCCAAGCTATTGAATATGCTAAAAAGAACAGTAAGCAGCTATGTTTTATTAATATACCGTAGCTGCGTGTGTCAAATATGATTCATTAAATGATTCCCGCCTCCTGGTGGTAGAGGGCGCTAGTGATCCTTCTTGGGACTACTCGGCTGCACAAGAAGTGACAACGAGTGACGTGATATGTGCTAGGAACAGATATGACGACGGACCTTTTAGGATGTAACACCACTACACTTATGCTGGCAATGTAAACAACCGGGCTGAAATAAAGCATGTTCCAGTCCTAAATACCCAGTGTATTATTTATACTTCATGGTGGCAGCGGTGGGATAAAGAGATCACCCACGGGGCAGAACGGGAGGGGGAGTTGTCTGAGGGTAATTCCGTTGTTGCCCGCACTACACGTGAGGAGCCAAGCTAACTGATAAAACAGTTTTCTAAACTCGACTTTCAGTCAAAGCAGGAGGTAATAAAGGAAGATCTCCATCGAGACAGAGAGACTTTTAAAACTGAAGAAAGATAAGGAAGACTTCTATAAACAAGTTATCGATGCTTTTGATCAGAAGGAGCTGCGCATGGACTTCATTTATAAGTAAAGGTAAGACCATAATAACGTTTTGTTTTATTAAATGTGCTCTTCATGATAGTATCCTTACATCACACTCAAATTTTTACCGCATGCCTTTAGTAATAACAAAGCAAACTCAAATCAGACTGCAAGATTATAGGCCTGCTTGCAACGTTGATTGTTGTGTTCATATTTTTAGCACATATTAGCCATCATGTAAGACAAACAACTCTGACTGAAACTATTTCCCATATAAGTATAACTTTAGGGTGGAAATAAATTCAACTAGCATGACCTACAAGTCTCTAAAATAAATGGTGTCTGGTCGTGGTGCGGCATCAGATACCAAGTTGAACAAGTAACAAAAGAAGGAGACCAGACATCAAATATTCATGCAGCAAATAGGGCGTCAAACCTCCAAGCTAACACACAGCCAGCAGTGGAGAAACTTCAAATTGGGGCGAAAAGGAAGTGTGTTTGAGTCTGTGCTCATCCCCAAGGATTATGGGTAAAGTACACAGGGCTGTCTCGCTAACCCTGGTCATGTTGCGCGGACACACACACACACACACACGCACGCACGCACGCACACACACACACACACACACACACACACACACACACACACACACACACACACACACACACACACACACACACACACACACACACACACACACACACACACACACACACACACACACACACACACTTGTATTTGTTACCTTTTTGAGACCTTTGAATAATGCCTCCCTCTTTAGGACCATCCTTTCTAGATATATAAAGATGTGTATTTACAACATTAATAATATATAAATACTATGCAAATATTAAAAAAATTTGTTGTAAAAAACTGGGTTGGAATTTCACAAGAAAAAGGTCACAATTTCACAAGAAAAACGGAACCTTTTTTACAAGAAAAGCTTAAAATGTGGGCAATTTTATGAAAAGAGTCGAAATATTACTCTACAAAAGTCACCACTTTATAAGAAAACTTTTGGCCTTATAATAATCTCGGTTCTGTGATGAGGTGGCAACTTGTCCAGAGTGTACCCCGCCTTCCGCCCAGATGGATAATAATAATCGGAATTTTACTTGGCAAAATTATGACAAAAGTCATAATTTTACTGTAGAGGCTAACTATTAATGGCCACCATAGTCTCAACACCTTGGTATATTTCTTCATCCTATGGTCACGTACGGGACGCGGGTTGTCTTAACGTCAGCACAGCAATTCGTAAAATCAGCTGCTCACCTTTGGAGCAATGTTCACGGACTCTAGTATTTGGCTCTCTATTAGATGCAATGGTTTTCCGTATTGGGACCATGATCCTAACATGTTCACCGGTCCTCACATGGACGAAACTTTTACTTGTTCACCGGTCCTCACATGGACGAACTTTTCCTTGTTGATGTCTCAAGAAGGGTAGAAATACAAGAAACACACACACGCACGCACGCACGCACGCACGCACGCACGCACGCACGCACACACACACACACACACACACACACACACACACACACACACACACACACACACACACACACACACACACACACACTTGTATTTGTTACAATTTTGAGACCTCCGAACAATGCCTACCAATTTAGGACTGTAACGATCTGTCACTTACTTTCTGATAGTTTTTCGTGTTTTGTACTTTGTTTCCTGTTCAGTGCTCTTATTTTGTCATACTTCCTGTTTACTCCGCTGAGCACTGTTTTTGTCACACTCGCCGTTGATTGGCAGCGGTCCTCAGCTGCGGTCAATCAACATAGGTCTATTTATGTTTCACTCGAGCACTCCTCAGTGCTCGAAGTTAAACCTATGTTGGGAACATCTCCATGCAAGACTGCTTTCTGTTTATATCTTTTACTTTGATGAAATTAAAATCATCTTACCTGCTTTCTGCTCTCCTGGATTTTTGCATACTTGAGGTCACACAACTGCAGCCATGCGACATCCCAACAAGGACCACCCTTTCTAGATATATAAATATGTGTATTTACAACAATAATAATATACACATACTATGCAAGCTTGAAATGTGGGCAATTTTATGAAAAGAGTCGTATTTTTACTCGACAAAAGTCACAACTTTATAGAAAAACTTTTGGCAATATTATAATAATCTTGGTCGTGAGATGGATAATAATAATCGGAATTTCACTTGGCAAAATTATGACAAAAGTCATAATTTTACTGTAGACCCTAACTATTAATGGCCACCATAGTCTTAGCACTGTAGTATATTTGTTCATCCTACGGTCACATACGGGACGTGGGTTGTCTTAACGTCAGCACAGCAATTCGTAAAATCAGCTGCTCACCTTTGGAGCAATGTTCACGGACTCTAGTATTTGGCTCTCTAGTAGATGCAATGGTTTTCCGTATTGGGACCATGATCTTAACTTGTTCACCGGTCCTCACATGGACAAAACCTTTACTTGTTCACCGGTCCTCACATGGACAAAACTTTTACTTGTTCACCGGTCCTCACATGGATGGAACTTTTACTTGTTCACCGGTCCTCACATGGACGAAACTTTTATTTGTTCACCGGTCCTCACATGGACGAAACTTTTACTTGTTCACCGGTCCTCACATGGACGAAACTTTAACTTGTTCACCGGTCCTCACATGGACGGAACTTTTCCTTGTTGATGTCTCAAGATGGGTAGAAACACACACACACACACACACACACACACACACACACACACACACACACACACGCACACACACACACACACACACACACACACACACACACACACACACACACACACACACACACACACACACACACACACACACACACACACACACACGAGCCATTAAAGCCCCTGTTACGGAGAGTGAACATGAAGGGTGGGGCAGCTTCATTACCGAGGCTGACTTCACGGTTGAGGTGAAGTCACTCCTGATCCGCACTCTTCGGAGGAGGGCTATTATGCTCATTATGACCGTGATAGCCGTGTTTGTGCCCATCAGCGGAAGGGCACCACTTGTTAAAAGTTGAGATGGTGAAACGTGGCGAAGGGCCGAGGATGGCGTGACTGTCAGGTGAGGGCGAGGAGGTGCAAGGGGGCGCTTTGCGGGGTGAGAGAGACATAAACACGCAGCCATAAAGGCTTTTTTGTTCCAAGTGAACAGAGGGTGACTGTGGGAGAGAGGGTTCCTGGCACCTCTTGAGGGCCTGGCATGCACTCTGTGCGTGTGTGTGTGTGTGTGTGTGTGTGTGTGTGCATATGCTTGCTGCCTATACACATGCTCCCCTGCTTGTTTGTGAGTATGCAAATGTTTCGTTGACATCTACTGACATATCTAAAAGCTCCAGAAAGAGAGAAACAGAAGTGGGTCTGCTGCCATAGCAACGGAGCTAGAACGTTACCATGGCGATGTTCCGTGTTAAATTGGAGGACCACGGGCCGGCCCATCAGGAGGTCTGCTAATTTTTTCTGGGGTGGGGGGGCATATTAGGCCCGTCAAATCCATGCATCCCACAACACCCTCCTAGATCATTTTTATACCACTAATTTCATCCATTCCGACCCCCACCTCAGGCCCCGAGGAGGGGCCCGGGGCCTTGGGATGCTGACATTACTCTGGCAGCCTGATAAATCTCCCCATCACTCCGGGTCTGATTGTGCTGCCGCGGCTGCTGACAGCAAAGACCGCTCCATCAGAGTTATGGATGATAGCGGGAGTTAAAAAAAAAAAAAAGATATATTACAACCTCTGCCTTATGGAGTAAACACTTGTGTGGTTTCCCCTCATTTAAGCACTTAAATAGATTAAGGACGTGAACCAAGATACTAAAACACATGTGCACTGATTAGTTATGAATCACTTCCTTTTTCTGTGTCGGTGTTATTTAAGCACTCATCACGCAGAATATGGACGAAAACATTAAGACTCAAAATGCTGCACCATCGATCAGGCATTTAACCGCTCCAAACAAGGCCTCCGGTCAATTGGTCTTATTAAGCAGGGGGTCCGCAACCTTTTTTTTGCACCAAGAACCGGTTTAATGTCAGCATTATTTTCACGTGTGCAAGATAAGTATAGCAAATACCGTATTTCCTTGAATTGCCGCCGGGGCGCTAATTAATTTCAAACCTCTTCTCACTCCTGCGCTTACCAAAGGCATGCGGTAAAAGTAAGCATGCGATAATTATTTTGAAACCTCTTCTCACTACGGCACTTACCCAAGGCATGCAGTAAAAATTTGAGTGTGATGTAAGGATACCATCAAGAAAAGCACATTTAATAAAAAAAACGTTATTATGGTCTTACCTTTACTTATAAATGTAGTCCATGCCAGCTCCTTCTGATCAAAAGCATCGATAACTTGTTTATAGAAGTCTTCCTTATCTTTTTCAGTTTTAGAAGTCTCTCTGTCTCAATGGAGATCTTCTTTTATTACCTCCGGGCTAGGACAACATACAAAAGCCAGAGCTGGAAGACCCTCCTGCCATGATTGAGTATAAAAACAGCTTCATAAAAAATGCTCAGTCTTTCACAAGAAAGGATGGGGCGAGGTACACCCCTTTGTCCACAACTGCGTGAGCAAATAGTCAAACAGTTTAAAAACAACCTTTCTCAAAGTGCAATTGCAAGAAATTTAGGGATTTCAACATCTACGCTCCATAATATCATCAAAAGGTTCAGAGAATCTGGAGAAATCACTCCATGTAAGCGGCATGGCCGGAAACCAACATTGAATGACCGTGACCTTCCATCCCTCAGACGGCACTGTATCAAAAACCGACATCAATCTTTAAAGGATATCACCACATGGGCTCAGGAAGACTTCAGAAAACCACTGTCACTAAATACAGTTGGTCGCTACATCTGTAAGTGCAAGTTAAAACTCTACTATGCAAAGCGAAAGCCATTTCTCAACAACATCCAGAAACGCCGCTGGCTTCTCTGGGCCCGAGATCATCTAAGATGAACTGATGCAAAGTGGAAAAGTGTTCTGTGGTCTGACGAGTCCACATTTCTAATTGTTTTCGGAAATATTTGACATTGTGTCATCCGGACCAAAGGCGAAGCGAACCATCCAGACTGTTATCGACGCAAAGTTGAAAAGCCAGCATATGTGATGGTATGGGGGTGCATTAGTGCCCAAGGCATGGGTAACTTACCCATCTGTGAAGGCACCATTAATGCTGAAAGGTACATACAGGTTTTGGAACAACATATGCTGCCATCTAAGCACCGTCTTTTTCATGGACGCCCCTGCTTATTTCAGCAAGACAATGCCAAGCCACATTCAGCATGTGTCACAACAGCATTACTTCGTAGTAAAAGAGTGCGGGTACTTTCCTGGCCCGCCTGCAGTCCAGACCTGTCTCCCATGTAAAATGTGTGGCACATTATGAAGCGTAAAATACGACAGCGGAGACCCCGGACTGTTGAACGACTGAAGCTCTACATAAAACAAGAATGGGAAAGAATTCCACTTTCAAAGCTTCAACAATTAGTTTCCTCAGTTCCCAAACGTTTATTGAGTGTTGTTAAAAGAAAAGGTGATGTAACACAGTGGTGAACATGCCCTTTCCCAACTACTTTGGCACGTGTTGCAGCCATGAAATTTTAAGTTAATTATTTGCAAAAAAAAAAAAAAAAGTTTATGAGTTCGAACATCAAATATGTTGTCTTTGTAGCATATTCAACTGAATATGGGTTGAAAAGGATTTGCAAATCATTGTATTCTGTTTATATTTACATCTAACACAATTTCCCAACTCATATAAAAACAGGGTTTGTATGTCCCATTACTTTTGTCAATATACATACAATATTGCCCATGATGTGTGTGTGTGTGTGTGTGTGTGTGTGTGTCTAAGAGGGGCGCTGTCTCTCTGCTGGTTGCCAGGTTACCGCTCTAATTGAGGGGCCTCCAGAGAGGTTCTGTTATCAGAGGCTGAATCCTGTTCTGCTTTCCGCTCTCATTCTTCCATGAATTAAAGCAGTCACTTCTATCCTGTTTCCAAGCCACCATCTTCCCCAAGTTGTGCATCCACCAGCGTTGTTACAGCGTTGTTCCTGGAGTGTGTGAGCTACACAAGAGCAGACACGTCTCAGCGAGTGCTGTCGATACTTCTCTTGTTACTGTTTAATCTCCTCCACTTGGCCCTCGGCATCCCTTCTCCACGCTTATCTTCAGCTCCGTCCTGATATCTTTCTGTCGCTCTGTCTCCTTTTGCTTTTTTATCTACCGGCAAACATGGCAGGAAATCCTTATCCCGTTACACAAGCCGCTCCCCCTCAGCTGCGCGGACCAATAAATCCAACACAAACATGCACACACAAACATTCTTGTGTTTGTTACCTTCTTGAGACCTCTGAATAATGTTTACCTCTTTAGGACCAGCCTTTCTAGATGTATAAAGATTTGTATTTACAACATTAATAATGTATACAAACTATGCAAATATAAAAAAGGTTTTGTTTTTAATCTTCATTATTTACCTTAAGTTATTACAGTATGTCTATACATATAGATATATATGTGTGTATGTGTATATATATATATATATATATATATATATATATATATATATATATATATATACATATATATATATGTATATGTATATATATATATATATATATATATATATATGTATATATATATACATATATATATATATATATATATATATATATATATATATATATGTATATATATATACATATATATATATATATATATATATATATATATATATATATATATATATATATATATATATATATATGAACCTTTTGATGATATTCTGGACCGTAGATGTTGAAATCCTTAAATTTCTTGCAACTGCACTTTGAGAAACGTTGTTCTATATGTATGTATGTATGTATATATATATATATATATATATATATATATATATATATATATATATACATACATACATATATACACATTTATTCATATATATATATATATATACAGTATATATAAATATATACATATATAAATATATACATATACACATATTCACATGTATATACACGCATATATACATATACATATATACACATATATGCATATACATACATACATACATACATATACACATACATACAGAACATATATATACATACATATGTATACATATACAACCGTATATATACACATACGAATACATACAGTACAAACGTACATACATACATATACACATATATACATACATTATATATACATTATATATAAATATATACATATAAATATATACATATACACATATACATATATACACATATATACATACATACATACATACATATACACATACATATATACACATATATACATATACATACATAAACACATACATACATACATATACACATACATACAGTACATATATATACATACATATGTATACATGTGTATAAATATACAACCATACATATACACATACGAATACATACAGTACATACATACATATATATATATATATATATATATATATATATAATTTTTTATTTTGGCCAAAGGGGTGCATTTCAATTTCTTACACACATTTTCGTATTCTCTCTCTCTCTCTCTCTCTCTCTCTCTCTCTCTCTCTCTCTCTCTCTCTCTCTCTCCCTCTCCTTCTCTCTCTCTCTCTCTCTCTCTCTCTCTCTCTCTCTCTAAAGATTAATAATATATACGTACTATGCAATTACAAAAAAGCTTGTTGTGAAAAATGAGTTGGAATTTCACGAGAAAAAGGTCACAATTTCACAAGAAAATCTTGGAATTTTGGCGGTACTATATACAAGTTGTAATTTTCCTCACTGCAAGTCAAAATTCAATAGGAGTTGGAATTTTACTCAACATAAGTCACAATTTTACAAGAAAAACTGAACATTTGTGCAATATTAGGATAAAAGTTGGAATTTTACTCAATAACAGTTTAAATTTTACAAGAAAGAGCTTAACATTTTGGCAATTTTATGAAGCGAGTCGTCATTTTACTCGACGAAAATCAAAATTTTATAAGAAAAATTTTACGTTTTGGCAATATTATAATAACAATCGGAATTTTACTTGGTAAAGTGATGACAAAAGTCTGAATAATGCCTACCTCTTTAGGACCACCATTTCTAGATATATAAAGATGTGTTTTTACAACATTAATAATATATACATACTATGCAAATATAAAAAAGTTTTTGGTGAAAAAATATTTGGAATTTCACGAGAAAAACTTAAAATTTTGGCAGTATTATAATACAAGCGTAATTTTTCGCAACACGAGTCAAAATTTTACAAGAAAAACTGAACATTTGTGCAATATTATGAGAAAAGTTGGAATTTTACTCAATAACAGTTTCAATTTTACAAGAAAAGCTTAAAATTTAGGCAATTTTATGAAAGGAGTCGTCATTTTACTCGAGAAAAGTAGAAATTTTAAATTTTGGCAATATTAGAATACTTTTTTAATAGTAATTTTGAAGAATTTACCTGAATGTGCATGAATTATTTCTGTTCCAATTAATTTGAAATGTCACATGTACAATTTTTAAATATTTACTGTAGTGTGCCAACTGTACTACTATTTGAGCAAATATTTTCTATTGTTTCATTAAAATAAAACTGCAAAGTCCATCTGTTTTTAATTATGAGACACAATTGTGTCAAAGTCATGATTTTTTTTCAAATTATTACTTTAAAAAAGTAGTTTTACACTTGTGAGTGTTGATGACACAGCTTTGCAACACTTGATATTCTACTTTCAAGCATGTTTTACTCAATATAGGTCATCACATCTCAGCTAAAAGCTGTAATATCTTACTGAGCTCATTTAGGACCAAAACACTTAAAACAAGTAAAACAATTTTTGCGTCCGACCAGTCTTCCTCTAAAGTCACTGGTCAATCCCAAGTTCTTTCCGATGTCATTTATGCAGAGTAAGAAGGACCATCAAGACAGAATAGGAATATTATCAAGTTTTACTAAAGCTTAAGGAGACCCGTCCTACAGTCCGTTAATAGCGGCCTCTAGAAGCGGTCTGAAAATCAAAAAGGGAAGAGACAACTTATTGAATACGAAAAAGCCCCCACCTTGCCCAGAAGGAAATAAAGCTTCATTGTTTATCATTGTCTTATAATGAAGGCAACACATGACGAATGTGTCTATATTAGCCTACTATCAAAATGACTTTAAAAGTCTTATATAAGTGTTATAATGAAGGCAACACATGACGTAAGTGTCTATATCAGCTATATTAGCCTACTACCAAAATGACTTTAAAAGTCTTATATAGGTGTTACAATGAAGACAACACACAATGTATGTGTCCATATTTGCTATATTAGCCTACTATTAAAATGCCTATCAGGCTTTCGGGCCGTACGTTTGAAATGTTGCGTCTGACCAGTCTTCCTCTCAGGGAATACAAGTCACTGGTCAATCCTAAGTTCTTTCCCATGTCATATATGCAGAGTAAGAAGACAGAATAGGAATATTATCAAGTTTTACTAAGGCTGTAGGAGACCCGTCCTACAGTCCATTAATAGCGGCATCTAGAAGCGGTCTGAAAATCAAACGGGAAGAGACAACTTTATTAAAATACAAAAACAGCCCCCACCCTGCCCAGAAGGGAATACCGCCTCATTGTTCGAATACTGATAAGGTAAAAAGGGAGTATGCTATACTCCCACATTCCAACCCCTTCAAAGATAATTCACAGAGTTTACTTGCGGATATAAGATACGAGCAAAAAGAGTACACGTGGGAAAATATTAGCTGCTTTAAACATGACTATGAATACAGAAAGAACTCATAAAAATATATGCATTATCCGCACTAACATAAAATCTGCTTAGTGCAGGGGTGTCCAAACTTATTCCACAGAGGGCCGCACACGGAAAAATGTAAGCATGCGGGGGACATTTTGATATTTTTCATTTTCAAACGATAACCAAATATATGGATTTTTTTTTTTTTAATCCTTAGGGCTCCTGGGGAGCATAGAGGGTCTCAGTCACTAAAATGTTAAAAATAAGTCAAATTATTATTATTATTTTTGATTTAATGCTTACAGTAAATCTCTATATCAACTTGAGGTTGATATCAAGTAAAACAAGGTTTTATGCCTTTTCTGTCAAAGACAACTTTGTTTTTTATAGTAAAACTGAAATATGCAGTATTTAGATAGATAGATAGATAGATAGATAGATAGATAGATAGATAGATAGATAGATAGATAGATAGATAGATAGATAGATGGATAGATAGATGGATAGTACTTTATTGATTCCTTCAGGGGAGTTCCTTTATTTAGCAATTAAAGCCCTAATGCAGGACACCATTGATTTTAATTATTTAATATTTTTGAGTAATCACATTGAAAAGTTAAATAAAATCCTACTAAATATATTTGAGATCCGAAAGGTTCCCCACTCATAAAGTGATGCATTTTTATTACTTATTTTTTTACTTTTAACACTTAAATTTCAAGATCAACTTCCAATATATTTGTCGATTTTAAGGTTTGAACTATTATTTTGTTTGTTTTATGCTCGTTTGTCAAAACTTTGATGTTTTGATATGGCAACCCCACAACATATGCAATATTTTTTCCACATAAAACATTTTAAAGTAATATTTTTTAAGTAATAATTCATTATAACATACATTTTTTTGTCCTTTTTTTCCATCCATCCTTTTTCTACCGCTTATTCCCTTTGGGGTAGCGGGGGGCGCTGGTGCTTATCTCAGCTATAATCGGGCGGAAGGCGGTGTACAACCTGGACAAGTCGCCACCTCATCGCATGAGCAATGGAAAAAAAGGAAAATAAAGAAAAAAAAACTGCCTGCATGGCAGCTTTGTGTCAACATTACCAATTTTTCTCATTAGATTTCACCTCATTCCACTTTTTTTTAAATCCATCCATCCATCTTTCTCCGCTTATCCGAGGTCGGGTCGCGGGGGCAACAGCCTAAGCAGGGAAACCCAGACTTCCCTCTCCCCAGCCACTTCGTCTAGCTCTTCCCGGGGGATCCCGAGGCGTTCCCAGGCCAGCCGGGAGACATAGTCTTCCCAACGTGTCCTGGGTCTTCCCCGTGGCCTCCTACCGGTTGGATGTACCCTGAACACCTCCCTAGGGAGGCGTTCGGGTGGCATCCTGACCAGATGCCCGAACCACCTCATCTGGCTCCTCTCCATGTGAAGGAGCAGCGGTTTGACTTTGAGTTCCTCCCGGATGACAGAGCTTCTCACCCTATCTCTAAGGGAGAGACCCAAACTCATTTCGGCGGCTTGTACCCGTGATCTTATCCTTTCGGTCATGACCCAAAGCTCATGACCATAGGTGAGGATGGGAACGTAGATCGACCGGTAAATTGAGAGCTTTGCCTTCCGGCTCAGCTCCTTCTTCACCACAACGGATCGGTACAGCGTCCGCATTACTGAAGACACCGCACCGATCCGCCTGTCGATCTCACCATCCACTCTTCCCTCACTCGTGAACAAGACTCCAAGGTACTTGAACCCCTCTACTTGGGGCAGGGTCTCCTCCCCAACCCGGAGATGGCATAATATCGCTAATATCGCTAAAATTCGCTCCGTTAGGGCTCCAGTACTCTGGAATGCCTTCCCGGTAACAGTTCGAGATGCTACCTCAGTAGAAGCATTTAAGTCTCACCTTAAAACTCATCTGTATACTCTAGCCTTTAAATAGACCTCCTTTTTAGACCAGTTGATCTGCTGCTTCTTATCTTTCTCCTATGTCCCCCCCTCCCTTGTGGAGGGGGTCCGGTCCGATGCCCATGGATGAAGTACTGGCTGTCCAGAGTCGAGACCCAGGATGGACCGCTCATCGAGACCCAGGATGGACCGCTCGCCTGTGTATCGGTTGGGGACATCTCTACGCTGCTGATCCGCCTCCGCTTGAGATGGTTTCCTGTGGACGGGACGCTCGCTGCTGTCTTTGATCCGCTTGAACTGAACTCTCGCGGCTGTGTTGGAGCCACTATGGATTGAACTTTCACAGTATCATGTTAGACCCGCTCGACATCCATTGCTTTCGGTCCCCTAGAGGGGGAGGGGGGGGGGGGGTTGCCCATATCTGAGGTCCTCTCCAAGGTTTCTCATAGTCAGCATTGTCACTGGCGTCCCACTGGGTGTGAATTCTCCCTGCCCACTGGGTGTGAGTTTTTCCTTGCCCTTTTGTGGGTTCTACCGAGGATTTTGTAGTCGTAATGATTTGTGCAGTCCTTTGAGACATTTGTGATTTGGGGCTATATAAATAAACATTGATTCCACCCTTTTCCGGGCGAGAACCATGGACTCGGACTTGGAGGTGCCGATTCTCATTCGCTTCACACTAGGCTGCGAACCGATCCAGCGAGAGCTGAAGATCCCGGTCAGATGAAGCCATCAGGACCACATCAATCAATCAATCAATCAATCAATGTTTACTTATATAGCCCTGAATCACTAGTGTCTCAAAGGGCTGCACAAACCACAACACAAACCACCACGAAATCCTCGGTAGGCCCACATAAGGGCAAGAAAACTCACACCCAGTGGGACGTCGGTGACAATGATGACTATGAGAACCTTGGAGAGGACGAAAGCAATGGATGTCGAGCGGGTCTAACATGACACTGTGAAAGTTCAATCCATAATGGATCCAACACAGTCGCGAGAGTCCAGTCCAAAGCGGATCCAACACAGCAGTGAGAATCCCGTTCACAGCGGAGCCAGCAGGAAACCATCCCAAGCGGAGGTGGATCAGCAGCGCAGAGATGTCCCCAGCCGATACACAGGCAAGCAGTACATGGCCACCGGATCGTACTGGACCCCCTCCACAAGGGAGAGTGGGACATAGAAGAAAAAGAAAAGAAACGGCAGATCAACTGGTCTAAAAAGGGAGTCTATTTAAAGGCTAGAGTATACAAATGAGTTTTAAGGTGAGACTTGAATGCTTCTACTGAGGTAGCATCTCGAACTGTTACCGGGAGGGCATTCCAGAGTACTGGAGCCCGAAATGAAAACGCTCTATAGCCCGCAGACTTTTTTTGGGCTTTGGGAATCACTAATAAGCCGGAGTCCTTTGAACGCAGATTTCTTGCCGGGACATATGGTACAATACAATCGGCAAGATAGGATGGAGCTGGACCGTGTAGTATTTTATACGGAAGTAGTAAAACCTTAAAGTCACATCTTAAGTGCACAGGAAGTCAGTGCAGGTGAGCCAGTATAGGTATATATGTATGCATATATGTATATAAAGGTATATACAGTATAGGTATATATGTATGTATATAGGTATATAAAGGTATATACAGTATAGGTATATATGTATGTTTATATGTATATAAAGGTATATACAGTACAGGCGTAATGTGATCAAACTTTCTTGTTCTTGTCAAAAGTCTAGCAGCCGCATTTTGTACCAACTGTAATCGTTTAATGCTAGACATGGGGAGACCCGAAAACAATACGTTACAGTAATCGAGACGAGGCGTAACAAACACATGGATAACGATCTCGGCGTCTTTAGTGGACAGAACGGAGCGAATTTTAGCGATATTACGGAGATGAAAGAAGGCCGTTATAGTAACGCTTTTAATGTGTGACTCAAAGGAGAGAGTTGGGTCGAAGATAATACCCAGATTCTTTACCGTGTCGCCTTGTTTAATTGTTTGGTTGTCAAATGTTAGAGTTGTATTATTAAATAGAGGTCGGTGTCTAGCATCATCTGCAAAAAGCAGAGACCTAATCCTGCGGTCATTTTTTAAATGTTCTTTTTCAATTTCTGCAATACTATCAATTTTGCAAGAATGTGTGAGGGGCCGGTAAACGATTAGCTGCGGGCCGCACTTTGGACACCCCTGGCTTAGTGAGAAGAATTATCTTATCAGATGGAAAATAAGCAACTATCACCCTTATTTGAGTTTTTGCAGTGCACCAGACTGTTTCTCACAGAGTGGCTGAAACACACTGACTTAATGTTCCTTTTCCAGTTTTTGTTCCACCTTCCGCCCACTTTCAGTGTTTTCCCCCCATGGCATCACCTCCTGCTCTGCATTCCATCTACCTCCCTGCATTGCAGACTCGCATTGCTTCTCCTTCCCTCCCGGACCGTAGGAAAGCAAGGCTAGGATTGTCGAGGACGCACATAAAGACCAGTGAAAGCATGGAAGTGCAAAGAGAAAAGGTAGTGAACATTGCTCCCTTTTAGTCGGGTGTTCCCTTAGCAACCGCCCGGCTTCTCTGTTGTGGATCACGTAACTCCAAACGGCAACCAGACTCCCACACGCGTCCAAATATGTGACGCAGGAGTCAGACATGGTGTTGGCGGGCTCAAACCCAAACTACTGGACAAAGTACGGACATTCCATACCAGAATGAGTTCCATCCTAAGCATACCTTGTAACAACAGTTCTCCTGGTGGACCATCCTTCACAGCATCCTAGACCGAGGCTTGCAGGCCGGGAGAAGAAAAACCGCGACGGGGAGAAGGTTCCCAGCCTGCGGTGGTATTCCAGACGGGAGTAGAGTGGGGGAACCCGCCCTGTTTTTTTCAACAAAACTACCCACGTAAGCCCTCCCAAAAAAACGAATCCTGAACCCGTTTGGCTCGCTAGTTGAGTCTTCTTGTCGTTCTGCAATGTTTGTGAAGACCGGACCGCTTCCCCCCCGAATGTCTAAAAGAGAGGGAGGAGGAGGGCTGAGAGAACCAGCCACGGCGTACACACACACACACACACTCTGAAAAGGGGGAGGAGCAAGTGCATTGAGTAATGTGGAGTGGGGGAGAGAGGACGTGGGAGCAGGGAAGGGTCCGGAGGGTCAAGGTCGGGTGTCGTCTTGCTGCTTCCGACGGACTCGCGCTTTTATTTTCATCTTTGACGATAATCCTGTCAAGGCGCACGCGCAGTCTGCGTCTCCCTCCTCTGCGGGACCACCCTGAGGATCAGCTGACACGCCCCCGATCACGCTGAGCGCGGCACGCCCACGCTGCTACAAGCCTGCACACTAGAGATGCGCGGATAGGCAATTATATCATCCGCATCACCAAAATCGTCATCCACCCGAACCAACATTTTATCAGGACCGTACCCGCCCGCCAACCGCCCGCCAACCGCCCGCAGAATTACATCAGAGTTTGGCCACCTTTACCACTCACAGAACTATTTAAACCTGATTCACAGAGTAATGTAGTCAATTGGAGCCTCTAACGTTCTCGCGACTATTCAATAGCGTTCATCCTGATGACAAGAATTTGGTTATGCTGTGAAACCATTGCCTTAGACACCTTCAACAACATGTACGAACCGATTGTTGGTCCAGCAACATGTGTGCAGCTTCCGCAATCACACGTACGAGATTGCAAGGCATACTGGGTGATACAGAGTACACTGATGGTTGTGATATAAACAACTTTAACACTTACTAATATGCGCCACGCTGTGAAGCCACACAAAACAAGATTGACAAACACATTTCGGGAGAACATCCTCACAGTAACACAACTAATACCCATAATCCTTTGTATTCATGACACTTCCTGAATATATTTTACACCCCCGCGTCCCCAGCCCCGCAACACTAAATGGTCCGGAGTGTGTGAATGTTGTCTATCTGTGTTGGCCCTGTGATGAGGTGGCGACTTGTCCGCCCGAATGCAGCTGAGATAGGCTCCAGCATCCCCCCCCGCGACACCAAAAGGGAAAAGCGTCAGAAAATGGATGGATGGACTTTAATCCAGTTTGAAACAACTTCACTGCCTCGCAGCCAAACATGCAATATCGGACTGAGCTTAAAGGATAGTAGCAAGCAGCATCGCTTACTGCAGGCAAGGCAACAAAAAAACTACCTTCGTAGGTTTCTGCACAATCGAATGAGACCCTATACTAGGCCTGGGCAATTATTTTGACTCACTGGGCCACATTTACATTAGGAACACTAATACAAAAACTCACAATGATGTGAGGGTCTTTCTGCTCCCCCGCTCCCAGTCTGTGGAACACTCTCCCTGACCACCTGAGGGCACCACAGACTGTGGAAGCTTTTAAAAAAGGCTCACAAACCCTTCTTTTTAAAAAATAAATGCATACTAGTTCTAGCTATTAGGCTGTTATAAGTTTTTTGTTTTTTTACCGGGTACCGTGTCACGTCAAAATCCATATTTTGATACCTTCGTTGAACGTGACGTCACACACAGTTGCAGACACGGCGCCGGCTTAAGCACTTGGCAGGCAAACAGGTAACGCCACACTCTTCCACGCCAACAAAGCAAGCAAGCCTGATAAAAACTGCTCAAAATGAAGGTCTCGCTTAATGCAATGTGTTTTTTTTTTTTTCAGTCAAAATTAATGTTCCTGTCATTTTATCAGTTTTAAAAACTGTCTCATTATTGTCAGAGTGTATGTTGCTGATTGCATAAACTGTATCTTGCTATAAAATGATTGAGAAAACTACTTATAATGTATTTTGTGTTACAGGATCAGCCTTTTTGGAAGTCTGCACTCTATTTACAGAACAGATAGGAGTTCCCACCGAGTGTGCATAAAATTGGCACTGCCTGACACTCGCTTTGGCCAAACATTCCGTCTGCGTCTCTGTTGGATTATAATCTCAGCGGTGGCAGATGGACTCTCTGTAATCCACATGCAGGCCAACCAGCTCCCATAATCCTCAGCCTCCACCATGACATCCACCAGTATGGTCAGCTTCTCCCGTATATCGCCTGGTTCAACTCCAAACTAGGCTTGTCACCTGACCAATATGTATTTCCATACTTTTCTACATAAAGGGGACCACAAAAAATTGCATTATAGGCTTTATATAAACAAAAAAATCTTAGGGTACATTAGACATCCATCCATCCATTTCTACCGCTTATTCCCTTTGGAGTCGCCGGGGGCGCTGGTGCCTATCTCAGCTGCAATCGGGCCACACATTTTCCATGGGAGACAGGTCTGGAGTGCAGGCGGGCCAGGAAAGTACCCGCACTCTTTTTTTTACGAAGTCACGCTGTTGTAACACGTGCTGAATGTGGCTTGGCATTGTCTTGCTGAAATAAGCAGGGGCGTCCATGAAAAAGACAGCGCTTAGATGGCAGCATATGTTGTTCCAAGACCTCAGCAATAATGGTGCCTTCACAGATGTGTAAATTACCAATGCCTTGGGCACTAATGCACCCCAAAACCATCACAGATGCTAGCTTTTGAACTTTGCGCCAATAAGAAACTGGATGGTTATTTTCCTCTTTGTTCCGGAGGACTCTACGTCCACAGTTTGCAAATATAATTTGAAATGTGGACTCGTCAGACCACAGAACACTTTTCTACTTTGCGTCAGTCCATCTTAGATGAGCGCGGACCCAGCGAAGCCGGCGGCGTTCCTGGGTGTTGTTGATAAATGGGGTTTGCTTTGCGTAGCAGAGTTTTAACTTGCACTTACAAATGTAGCGACAAACTGTATTTACTGACAGTGGTTTTATGAAGTGTTCCTGAGCCCATGTGGTGATATCTTTTACACACTGAGGTCGGGGTACACTCTGGACAAGTCACCAGATAAGACATCCGTCCTCAATACATGTACTGTATTTTTCGGACTATAACTCACAGTTTTTTTCATAGTTTGGCCGGGGGAGCGACTTATGTGTGAAATGATTAACACATTACCGTAAAATATCAAATAATATTATTTTTGTCATTCGCGGAAGAGACAAAGAAAATGTCAGCAATCGTCACACACACACGTCAACCAATAAGAATTCGGAGGGGGAGGATCATGGCAGAAGTGATATAGCAGGGGTCAGCAACCTTTTTGAAAGCAAGAACTACTTCTTGGGTACTGATTAATGCAAAGGGCTACCAGTTTGATACACACTTAATAATATTGCCAGAAATAGATAATTTGCTCAATTTATCTTTAATAAATAAATCTGTATATATAAAAAAATGGGTATTTCTGTCTGTCATTCCGTCTTATATATTTTTTCCTTTTACGGAAGGTTTTTTGTAGAGAATAAATGATGAAAAAACACTTAATTGAATGGTTTAAAAGAGGAGAAAACAGGAAAAACATTAAAATTAAATTTTGAAACAGTTTATCTTCGATTTCGACTCTTTAAAATACAAAATTCAAACGAAAAAAAGAAGAGAAAACCAGGATAATTCGCAAATTTTGGAAAAAATTAAAAAAATTATTTACAAAACATAATTAGTAATTTTTCCTGATTAAGATTAATTTTAGAATTTTGATGACATGTTTTAAATAAGTTAAATCTGCATTTTGTTAGAATATATAACAAATTGGACCAAGCTATATTTCAAACAAAGACAAATCATTATGTCTTCTAGATTTTCCAGAACAAAAATTTTAAAAGAAATTCAAAAGACTTTGTAATAAGATTTAAATTTGATTCTAAAGATTTTTTTAGATTTGCCAGAACATTTTTTATTTATTTCAATCATAATAAGTTTGAAGAAATATTTCACAAATATTCTTCGTCGAAAAAATAGAAGCTAAAATTAAGAATTAAATCAAAATGTATTTATTATTCTTTACAATAAAAAAAATAAATTTACTTGAACATTGATTTAAATTGTCAGGAAAGAAAAGGAAGGAATTTAAAAGGTAAAAAGGTATATGTGTTTAAAAATCCTAAAATAATTTTTAAGGTTGTATTTTTTCTCTAAAATTGTCTTTCTGAAAGTTACAAGAAGCAAAGTAAAAAAAAAAAAAGAATTTATTTAAAATAAGTGAAGACCAAGTCTTTAAAATATTTTCTTGGATTTTCAAATTCTATTTGAGTTTTGTCTCTCTTAGAATTAAAAAATGTCCAGCAAAGCAAGACCAGCTTGCTAGTAAATAAATACAATTTTAAAAAATTGAGGGAGCTCACTGGTAAGTGTTGCTATTTGAGCTATTTTTAGAACAGGCCAGCGGGCGACTCATCTGGTTCTTACGGGCGACCTGGTGCCCGCGTTGGTGACCCCTACTTTATATACCATAATATGTTAGGTTAACATAGCAGTTGCTTATTTATGCCTCATATAACCTACACTTATTCAGCCTGTTCTTCACTATTCTTTACTTATTTTAAATTGCCTTTCAAATGTCTATTCTTGCTGTTGTATTTTGCAAATAAAGTTCCCCCAAAAATGCGACTTATACTCCATATGTTTTTTTCCTTCTTTATTATGCATTTTCAGCCGGTGCGACTTATACTCCGGAGCGACTTATATTCCGAAAAAAAACTGTAATTGTAATTGATAAATAAACGATAAATGGGTTGTACTTGTATAGCACTTTTCTACCTTCAAGGTACTCAAAGCGCTTTGACACTACTTCCACATTCACACACACATTCACACACTGATGGAGGGAGCTGCCATGCAAGGCGCCAACCAGCACCCATCAGGAGCAAGGGTGAAGTGTCTTGCTCAGGACACAACAGACGTGACGAGGTTGGTACTAGGTGGGGATTGAACCAGGGACCCTCGGGTTGCGGACGGCCACTCTACCACTGCGCCACGCCGTCCCGATTATGGTGGTACTTGATGAATACTTAGGTCTACTACACTACTGTATTTAATGTTGTCATTATGGTGGTTCTTAATGAACACTTAGGTCTACTACATTACTGTATTTAATGTCATTATGGTGGTACTTAATGAATACTTAGGTCTACAACATTACTGTAACCCTCGGGTTGCGCACGGCCACTCTTCCACTGCGCCACGCCGTCCCTTTGTCTATTTTATAACAAGTTCAGCCGAAAATAGTTATAAATACACACATTAAAGAAAACAAAAAGAGAACCATAGATCAACTTACAGTACAATAAAGAATAACTAACATTGTTTTAGTCTGTAACACAAAAATGCATCAATTTGCCTGAAATTTAACTCCTTATCTAAATATTTGATCAAATATTTTTGATACCGAAAATAGAACTGAATTAAAATTGATCAACAATACAATTTATAAACTACAAAACTCCCACACAAGAAAAAAATAAAAATGAATGAAACAATTTGCTGATTTTTTTTATGAATCAGGAGCCCGTTTTTTAGTGCAAAACTTTTCGAAGCGGGGTTCAAGCATCATACCGTATGATACTGATAAGCCTCCTGGGTACACACAATAACACTGCAGCAAAAACACTAATTACAGTTTCAGATTACAACAATTACCTTATTGACACACTTGTTTGTCAACGTTTGGAAGTACATTTTACAAATAACAGCGGTTAGCTTACTTGTATAGACGCAGAGAATGTTAAATAACTTGTACGTTTGATGATAAATGCAGTTTGACCCTGGAATTAATCTTTGCTTTTTAAAAAGGATTTGACCAGCATAATAAATTGCGCTATATTCGCGCCGCCACTTCCATCCATCCATCCATTTTCTACCGCTTATTCCCTTTCGGGGTCGCGAGGGGTGCTGGCGCCTATCTCAGCTACAATCGGGCGGAAGGCGGGGTACACCCTGGACAAGTCGCCACCTCATCGCAGGGCCAACCAACACAGATAGACAACATTCACACTCACATTCACACACTAGGGACCATTTAGTGTTGCCAATCAACCTATCCCCAGGTGCATGTCTTTGGAGGTGGGAGGGGCCTATACCCAAGTGCATGTCTTTGGAAGTGGGAGGGGCCTATCCCCAGGTGCATGTCTTTAGAGGTGGGAGGGGCCTATACCCAGGTGCATGTCTTTGGAAGTGGGAGGGGCCTATCCCCAGGTGCATGTCTTTGGCGGTGGGAGGGGCATATCCCCAGGTGCATGTCTTTGGAAGTGGGAGGGGCCTATCCCCAGGTGCATGTCTTTGGAGGTGGGAGGGGCCTATACCCAGGTGCATGTCTTTGGAAGTGGGAGGGGCCTATCCCCAGGTGCATGTCTTTGGAAGTGGGAGGGGCCTATCCCCAGGTGCATGTCTTTGGAAGTGGGAGGGGCCTATCCCCAGGTGCATGTCTTTGGCGGTGGGAGGGGCATATCCCCAGGTGCATGTCTTTGGAAGTGGGAGGGGCCTATCCCCAGGTGCATGTCTTTGGAAGTGGGAGGGGCCTATCCCCAGGTGCATGTCTTTGGAAGTGGGAGGGGCCTATCCCCAGATGCATGTCTTTGGAAGTGGGAGGGGCCTATCCCCAGGTGCATGTCTTTGGAAGTGGGAGGGGCCTATCCCCAGGTGCATGTCTTTGGCGGTGGGAGGGGCCTATCACCAGGTGCATGTCTTTGGAAGTGGGAGGGGCCTATCCCCAGGTGCATATCTTTGGAAGTGGGAGGGGCCTATCCCCAGGTGCATGTCTTTGGAAGTGGGAGGGGCCTATCCCCAGGTGCATGTCTTTGGAAGTGGGAGGGGCCTATCCCCAGGTGTATGTCTTTGGAAGTGGGAGGGGCCTATCCCCAGGTGCATGTCTTTGGCGGTGGGAGGGGCCTATCCCCAGGTGCATGTCTTTGGCGGTGGGAGGGGCCTATCCCCAGGTGCATGTCTTTGGAAGTGGGAGGGGCCTATCCCCAGGTGCATGTCTTTGGAAGTGGGAGGGGCCTATCCCCAGGTGCATGTCTTTGGAAGTGGGAGGGGCCTATCCCCAGATGCATGTCTTTGGAAGTGGGAGGGGCCTATCCCCAGGTGCATGTCTTTGGCGGTGGGAGGGGCCTATCCCCAGGTGCATGTCTTTGGAAGTGGGAGGGGCCTATCCCCAGGTGCATGTCTTTGGAAGTGGGAGGGGCCTATCCCCAGGTGCATGTCTTTGGAAGTGAGAGGGGCTTATCCCCAGGTGCATGTCTTTGGAAGTGGGAGGGGCCTATCCCCAGATGCATGTCTTTGGAAGTGGGAGGGGCCTATCCCCAGGTGCATGTCTTTGGCGGTGGGAGGGGCCTATCCCCAGGTGCATGTCTTTGGAAGTGGGAGGGGCCTATCCCCAGCTGCATGTCTTTGGAAGTGGGAGGAAGCCGGAGTACCCGGAGGGAACCCACGCATTCACGGGGAGAACATGCAAACTCCACACAGAAAGATCCCGAGCCTGGATTTGAACCCAGGACTGCAGGACCTTCGTATTGTGAGGCAGACGCACTAACCCTTCTGCCACCGCTGCCACTTATGAATCCATATTTTTTTTGATTGGCTATGCAGCTAACTGCGACACCTCTTTACTCGCAGGCACATCGCTCTATTTGATACGGAGGTCTGCCGAATGACGCCGGGCTGCCTGACAAGACCGCTCTTTGGATTAATGATGCGGATCCGGATCGATGAGCCCGCCCCGCTCGGATCTCTCGGCTCCCGTGCGAGACCCGATACGGTTTGACCTCGTCCCGTCACGCCCGCTGAATATAATCATGCCATAAAGTTGTTTCTCTTGCATGGAGGAGGACGCTGCTGCTTACCCACGGTTTACAGCCCAGTGGTGGGGGGAAATGAGGGGGGGGGGGCTTCGGTGAGAAAGGGCAAAGAGATTACAGAAGAAGAAGCAGCTCAGGTGAAACGCATGGATGAAGACATCCAGGACAATTTTGCAATAGCAGCCTTGTTTGGGACTCAAACGCACCACTGGATCGACATTTATGCACCAGGCTGACCATATTGTGAAAATGGATAAGACATCCATCCTCAATACATGTACCGTATTTTTCGGACTATAACTCGCAGTTTTTTCATAGTTTGGCCGGGGGAGCGACTTATGTGTGAAATGATTAACACATTACCGTAAAATATCAAATATTATTATTTATCTCATTCGCGGAAGAGACGAAGAAAATGTCAGCAATCGTCACACACACACGTCAACCTATAAGAATTCAGAGGGGGAGGGGTCATGGCAGAAGTGATATACCAGGGGTCACCAACCTTTTTGAAAGCAAGAACTACTTCTTGGGTACTGATTAATGCAAAGGGCCACCAGTTTGATACACACTTAATAACATTGCCAGAAATAGATAATTTGCTCAATTTATCTTTAATAAATAAATCTATATATATAAAAAAATGGGTATTTCTGTCTGTCATTCCGTCGTATATTTTTTTTCCTTTTACGGAAGGTTTTTTGTCGAAAATTAATGATGAAAAAACACTTAATTGAACGGTTTAAACGAGGAGAAAACAGGAAAAAAATGAAAATTAAATTTTGAAACATAGTTTTTCTTCGATTTTGACTCTTTATAATTCAAAATTCAAACAAAAAAAAAAGAAGAGCAGAACTAGCTAATTCGAAAATTTTTAAAAAAATTTTAAATAAAAAAAAAAAAAAGAATTTATAGAACATCTAGAATTGCATGCCGAGGCCGGGACGAGGTCAACATTTGCCAATCATACTTGATCTTGCTTTATAAATAATCTACCAACCCCGTTTCCATATGAGTTGGGAAATTGTGTTATTAATATAAACAGAATACAATGATTTGCAAATCCTTTTCAACCCATATTCAGTTGAATATGCTACAAAGACAACATATTTGATGTTCAAACTCATTTCGCAAATAATCATTAACTTAGAATTTCATGGCCGCAACACGTGCCAAAGTAGTTGGGAAAGGGCATGTTCACCACTGTGTTACATCACCTTTTCTTTAAACAACACTCAATAAAAGTTTGGGAACTGAGGAAATTAACTGTTGAAGCTTTGAAAGTGGAATTCTTTCCCATTCTTGTTTTATGTGTACATCAGTAGTGGGGGTAAAATTGCGGAATTCTCTTTACGAGATAAAAAACTGTAAAAATACATTCCAATTGAAAAAACTATATAAAGATAGAACAATAAGATCATATGGACAGCCATAAGTGTTTACATTTTGTTTTTTATTTATTATTTTACTTATTTTTTGTCTGGTTTTGTATTTGCTCTGTATCATTCCGTGAGGTGTATATTATTACTATTATTTTCTTGGTTTGGTTTATACTTTTGCACTTTTTGTGTTTTTCTTGTGTTTTTTGTTTTTGATTGTTTCATTACATTTGGAGATATCCATCCATCCATTTTCTACCGCTTATTCCCTTCCGGGGTCGCGGGGGGCGCTGGTGCCTATCTTAGCTACAGTCGGGCGGAAGGCGGCGTACACCCTGGACAAGTCGCCACCTCATCACAGGGCCAACACAAAATACTCCTAAAAACATGTAAAAAAAACTAGGGGTGGGCAAATTAGTGCGTTAATTATGAGTTAACTCATCAATCTATTAACGCCAACAATTATTTTATCGCACATTTGCGTATGTTGTTTACATGCTTTTATTTTGTTAACGCCTGTTCTTAACAAGATTGCATCGCCCGGCGTGGAGGGGCTCTTGGTAAAGATGGAACATTTGGCAAAAATACCGGACAATTCTGCAAATTTCCTGGCTGGCTTACAGCGTGGTCACTCCGGGATCACTTACGACCGCCAGACAATTCTGAATGTGGATAGATCGGGCCGTTTTGGACTGAATGAGGCGTGCTTGCTAGACCGGCTAGCTAGCATGGGAATACTTTGCCGGCTACATCCAGCGGCCTGTGAAGCAGCGGAGTATATGTGTTGTCTGTCTATTTATGAATAATGCAGACCAGGAGTGTTGGCTGAGTTCTTAACGTTTGCTTTCAGAGCGTGCATATCACAACATACAAGATGCCGTCATGGCGACACAACCTATACCGGGCTACCGCGCATGCTCCTCACTCCTGTTGCATGCTGGGTAGGGTAGTTCTTTTTTTCCCTGGCTCATAACATCACAATATAGTACCATGTATATGATGCCTTCAGTTTATCAAAGCACCAAGCAAAATTCCCATCATATCAATTCCTAGATATGGTCATAATTATCTTAAGTGCACTACGCAGAATAAACACAACATTATTAATATTGCTACTACGGATAACTTGATCAAAAATTCCCTAAAACAGCCCACTACCTATAATATAGGTTTTTTAAACATAAGATCCCTGATAAAAAAAAATGTTTCTGCTGTTACCTCAGAAATTGCCTGTTCAGATGTTATGATTGTGGCTCAGAGATTTGTATGTAGATTATATTTATTTTCCATAACAAACAGGATAACTGTATTTACATAATTGTATTTACATTTTTTTGAGTTGATTTTCATCAAATATGCTATTTAACTGCTACTGTTTAACAAGGACTGATTTAAATTGTGTTTGCACAACAAATGTTTTGGCGCTTTTGTTCATGTGGGAGAATATTTATATATACTTTTGAATTCATTATTGGGCTTTGCGTATACAATGCAGTTAATCGCGATTAATCGGAGAAATAGTGCGATTAACTCCGATTAAATGTTTTAATCGTTGCCCAGCCCTAATATATATACTTTAGGAGTTTGTATTAGGGCTGGGCGATAAGGCCTTTTTCTTATATCTCGATATTTCAGGCCGTATCGCGATACACGATATATTTCTCATAGGGCCGGGCAATATGAGCTTTTTTAAATACCGCGATATTTTTAGGTATTTTTAGATTCTGTTCATAACTTTTATGGACAGAATTTCTAGGCGCAGTCAAGGCGTTGAGGGGTTCCGGTTTGGTGGCCGCGGGATTAGGTCTCTGCTTTTTGCGGACGATGTGGTCCTGATGGTTTCATCTGGCCGGGATCTTCAGCTCTCACCGGATCGGTTTGCAGAATGAGAATGAGAATCAGCACCTCCAAGTCCGAGTCCATGGTTCTCGCCCGGAAAAGGGTGGAATCAATGTTTATTTATAAAGCCCCAAGTGGAGGAGTTCAAGTACCTTGGATTCTTGTTCACGAGTGAGGGAAGAGTGGATGGTGAGATCGACAGGCGGATCGGTGCGGCGTCTTCAGTAATGCGGACGTGGCGCAGTGGAAGAGTGGCCGTGCGTAACCCGAGGGGTCCCTGGTTCAATACCCACCTAGTACCAACCCTGTCACGTCTCTCGCTCCTGATGGGTGCTGGTTAGCGCCTTGCATGGCAGCTCCCTCCGTCAGTGTGTGAATGGGTGAATGTGGAAGTAGTGTCAAAGCGCTTTGAGTACCTTGAAGGTAGAAAAGCGCTATACAAGTACAACCCATTATTATTTATTGAACATCAAATATGTTGTCTTTGTAGCATATTCAACTGAATATGGGTTGAAAAGGATTTGCAAATCATTGTATTCTGTTTATATTAATAACACAATTTCCCAACTCATATGGAAACGGGGTTTGTACATGTTCGAAATACATTTCACCCAACCAACAGTACATATGATATCCCGCATCTCTGATCTTTGCTTTGATATACGAAGCCACATCAACCCCAGCTTCCATTGCCATGGCAGCGTTGAAGCGAGCGCTACCCCCTGCTGACCTGAACACGGTTGCCAAGGTTACAATCGGAGCCGTTGCACAGGTGGATGGACGGCAAACGCCGAAACCGTGATTGTGGATTAAGTGCGATTGGAACGGAGGCCGCAGTGTAGCCTCCCACGCACCCCGTCAGTGGAGGGCGGAGTTAAAGGCACGAGCTGACAGGGACGCCATCGCCGCTTTATGCCTTCTCTCATGTCCGATGTGAATTATGCATGCGCCGAGTCGGGCGCGCTCGCTTCTAAAGTGTGTCGCTCGCTGCCAGGGAACTTGGCAGCGAGCGCCTCTTCTCATCCCACACATCTACACGAAACGCACGCAGGCCGCTGTGTGTTTAAACTCTCACCGCGTGGGCGTGTTTATGGATGCAAACAGGAAGAAAAAAAGAAAGATGAATAATTAATGAGGCGTTCGGCTTTCAGTAAAGACGGTAAACTGCAACTGTGGCAACGTCGCTTCTTCATGACATCTTTTACGATGTTTGTCTTTTCTACAAACCCCAAAACCAGCAAAGTTGTGTAAATGTTAAATAAAAACAGAATACAATAATTTGCAAATCATTTTCAACCTATTTTCAATTGAATAGACTGCAAAGACAAGATACTTCATGTTCGAACTGGAAAACTCTGTTGTTCTTTGCAAATATTAGGTCATTTGCGACATGTTTCAAAAAAGCTGGTAAAAGTGGCAAAAAAGACTGAGAAAGTTGAGGAGTGCTCATCAAACACTGATTCGGAACATCCCACGGGTGTGCAGGCTGATTGGGAACAGGTGGGTTGCCATGATTGGGTATAAAAACAGCTTCCCGAAAAATGCTCCGTCTTTCACAAGAAAGGATGGGGCGAGGTACACCCCTTTGTCCACAACTGTGTGAGCAAATAGTTAAACAGTTTAAGAACAACCTTTCTCAAAGTGCAATTGCAAGAAATTTAGGGATTTCAACATCTACGCTCCATAATATCATCAAAAGGTTCAGAGAATCTGGAGAAATCACTCCACGTAAGCGGCATGGCCAGAAACCAACATTGAATGACCGTGACCTTCGATCCCTAGACAGCAATGTATCAAAAACCGACATCAATCTCTAAAGGATATCACCACATGGGCTCAGGAACACTTCAGAAAACCACTGTCGCTAAATACAGTTCGTAGCTACACTAAGTGCAAGTTAAAGCGCTACTATGCAAAGCGAAAGCCATTAATCAACAACATCCAGAAACGCCGCCGGCTTCTCAGGGCCCGAGATCATCTAAAATGGACTGATGCAAAGTGGAAAAATGTTCTGTGGTCTGACGAGTCCACATTTCAAATTGTTTTTGGAAATATTCGACATCGTGTCATCCGGACCAAAGGGGAAGCGAACCATCCAGACTGTTATCGACGCAAAGTTCAAAAGCCAGCATGTGTGATGGCATGGGGGTGCATTAGTGCCCAAGGCATGGGTAACTTACACATCTGTGAAGGCACCATTAATGCTGAAAGGTACATACAGGTTTTGGAACAACATATGCTGCCATCTAAGCGTCGTCTTTTTCATGGACGCCCCTGCTTATTTCAGCAAGACAATGCCAAGCCACGTGTTACAACAGCGTGGCTTCGTAAAAAAGAGTGTGGGTACTTTCCTGGCCCGCCTGCAGTCCAGACCTGTCTCCCATCTAAAATGTGTGGCGCATTATGAAGCGTAAAATACGACAGCGGAGACCCCGGACTGTTGAAGGACTGAAGCTCTACATAAAACAAGAATGGGAAAGAATTCCACTTTCAAAGCTTCAACAATTAGTTTCCTCAGTTCCCAAACGTTTATTGAGTGTTGTTAAAAAGAAAAGGTGATGTAACACAGTGGTGAACATGCCCTTTCCCAACTACTTTGGCACGTGTTGCAGGCATGAAATTCTAAGTTAATTATTATTTGCAAATAAAAAAAATAAAGTTTATGAGTTTGAACATCAAATATGTTGTCTTTGTAGCATATTCAACTGAATATGGGTTGAAAAGGATTTGCAAATCATTGTATTCTGTTTATATTTACATCTAACACAATTTCCCAACTCATGAAACGGGGTTTGTAATAAAAGGCCCTACCACCACTTATATGACTGCAACTGAACATTGCATGTAATAATTTCCATTCTAGAAA